>NC_086447.1:927635821-927890821 GCF_028390025.1 Pseudophryne corroboree
ACACTTTAACTATGAAATAGCGACAAATCTCTCTTAGCACGTTTTATCAATTTATAAAATGGCAAACAGGAGAGTGATATATGAAAATACACGAATGAAAAAGAGATGCAGATATGTGCGTGCGTACGCAAGACAGAAATAAACAGTTTTAAAAGACACTAGCGTGTTGTTCTTACCTCCGGTTCCGGATTCCCTCAGCACCCTTTACTAAGCGAAGCAGACGCTTATCCCGTCAGCACTGCGAAGAATATGATCTCCCGCCCTTTGCTGATGGATAATGTCTGCTGAAATTACCTAGCAGAGATATGTGAAGGACAGGACGAGCCGCCAATTGATAAAGCCAAATATTTATCTTATATAAAACCCTTTGTGAGGTCTAAGAACACTGTACGCTATTCACGTATGGAGTACCGTAAGGGTACGCACGTTGCGTAACAATCGCTTAGCCGTAATCGAGACGCTCAAGCGTCACGTTCGCTCACGGCCAAGAGATCACAGGCAGGCACGCTATTGGCTGCCGACTAACGTAATGATTCGCTATAGCGTAGCGGACGCTCGGGACCACGAGGAGATCACCAGCGGCGCTGACGCTCACAATGTTAAACCTTTATATCTAAACCATAAACAATGTATTATGCAGCAAAACCTTAGTGTAATGATAGAGTGTAGATGCAACCTTGTGTAGCCTGATTATCTTAAAAGCTGTTCGAGCGTCACCGACGCTCTGAAAATACTTAACACTATAAGAAATACACAGATACCTGGGCTTAGGGTCCAACGCCTTATATATATATTATGAATGTTATACTTGCAAAAGAATTAATACAATACAAGTCATACACTACAATATAACATAGACTAACTAACCAGATAACTACACAGGAAATACAATACAATACAATTACATTTTAAGGGAAAATAAGAGAGAAAGAGGAGAAGAGAGAGAGAGAGAGAGAGAGAGAGAGAGAGATGGCTCACAATGACAATAAGACAATATGATTGCGGAGAAAAACTTACGCACAAAGGGGAACGATCGCATGCGCCTCTGGACATCCAGCTCCCGATTATCAGCAATGAGAACCGTTGAAGAGAGTGAGCTGGATGTGATCGGCTTGTCTATTTATGCCCCACACACAATACAATTCAATGGTCCCTACAATCTCATTGTTCATTGGACACAGGAATTCCTCCTCGCATTATAACAAAAGGTCATAGGTTGATTCATACAGGTGGGCTGTGACAATTTCCAACTGCTCAGGTGGGTGGGAAACTAGGTTTCCCGCCGCATGGATAAGTAAGTGCAAATAATAGTAAATGGACATAAACTTCTTATGTCCATAACTATTCGCACGAGCGATTAATCCGCTTCAAACCAACACCGGAATATTGCTAATTAAATATTCTTCCGATGGATACTAAACACCACTGTATAATCCCTGTCTGACCCCTTGTATCAGACAAAGAGGGATCTCTCTGTCCAGGAACATGCTATATTAACTAAACTTTCAGAATCTATCAAAGGGACCATAATCTACAAAATACATTATATAGTGAAAATATGTAACGATTGAGTCGCCCGCTACGAACACATAAACTCTACCGTAAATGCACATATCGTGCGCCTGCGGGTGCACGCGACTGCGTGTATGCGCACGCACGGGAGAGTGTACGCACGCGCAGAGCGGACATGTATGAGGTGCAAATATGGCAGTGTGCATAGTGATATTTTTCTGACTTTGACAAAAGAGAGATGTTCCCTGAGGAAAGAGAGATGTTCCCTGAGGAAAGAGAGATGTTCCCTGAGGAAAGAGAGAAGTTCCCTGAGGAAAGAGAGATGTTCCCTGAGGAAAGAGAGATGTTCCCTGAGGAAAGAGAGATGTTCCCTGAGGACAGAGAGATGTTCCCTGAGGAAAGAGAGATGTTCCCTGAGGAAAGAGAGATGTTCCCTGAGGAAAGAGAGATGTTCCCTGAGGAAAGAGAGATGTTCCCTGAGGACAGAGAGATGTTCCCTGAGGAAAGAGAGATGTTCCCTGAGGAAAGAGAGAAGTTCCCTGAGGAAAGAGAGATGTTCCCTGAGGAAAGAGAGATGTTCCCTGAGGACAGAGAGATGTTCCCTGAGGAAAGAGAGATGTTCCCTGAGGAAAGAGAGAAGTTCCCTGAGGAAAGAGAGATGTTCCCTGAGGAAAGAGAGACATTATCTGAGGAAAGATAGACGATCCCTGAAACATCGGAATTAATTGCATGTTTTCTAACTAGTAACATGTGTTGTAACAGTCTCTGAGTGCTGCCACTTCATTTTGGCCTATATATAAATACAGAAATGCGTACAACTCGACTTACAAGTATCTGCATTTATCTCCGCGCACACGAGGGTGTAACCGCTGCCGACCTGCATTTACCTGAGCATAGACCTAACTGATACTCTGAAATGTATACCAGGTGGTGTTGTGTCTCACACGGCTGGTACCTGAGCACACACCACAGTCCTGGGTATTTACAAATGTCATTTAGTCACATGAAAGTCCAGGGGGTTTTCTCAACCTGTAGAATCTACAAGCAAATTATTTTTTTTATTGTCTCTTCTGCTATCCAAATTGTGATTTAATATAATTTTAGTCTCAATAATATACAGCAATAAAAATGTTTAATCATCAGAAACATTGACTATTTTGAAATAACTTTTTGTTTTCTAACTATAATCTGTGTTGGGTAAAACCAAGGTACTTCCAAGAGTCAGACGCATTGTTTTGATGTCAGCATTGTCAAAATCTCAACAAGAAATGTGTAGACAATAAAAATACGCAAAACAGAGTTTCCCCAGCACACTAAGGGGTATTAGCAATAACATTTCAGCACTACATGGTAGTAGAAAATCCAGAGATCTTAGTTACATATATTTGCAAAGATGTGGTTAAGCCACAGGCCTCTTCATGGCTTCTCTGATACTGGTGGTCCAACACTGGTGTTTAGAATAACCCCTCCCGTTCAGCGCCTGAGGGGTATTACTAAATAATTGATTGGGCAGCTTCCATTTTATACTGAAGTTCTGAGAAGCACAGATGGGACCGGCATTTGGAGAGCATGCTGGTTGTTGTAGTGCTGTGGGGGGGTTAAGGTTAGGCTGTAGAGGGTTAAGGGCTAGGCGGTGGGAGGGTTTAAGGTTAGGCTGTGGGGGTTAGGGTTAGGCCGTGTAGGGGGGATGGCAAACCAGTTCATCTAAATTATGTTTTATGCAAAATTCTATGGAGAATTCTCAATCTTTAGGGCAATTGAAAAAATCTGTTTTATTTTTGCTGTCAACACAATGCGGCTGTACTGCGCTGCCACGAGGTGAAACAAGGCATTACCTAGGGTGCAAGTGGAGAGCGGTGCTTAGTTATAATGACACTGCCCAGTGCCACACTCCCAGTCAGAGGTGCGATGATAAGAGGCAGGAGGATGGGGCACAACACCTAGGGAACGTTCACCTACGGTAATTGTGCGTACCCTTGCCCTGACAGCTCCAGTACTGTCCAAGGAGACATTGGAGCTCAGTGTTGCCAAGACATCATTAGGGCCTGAGGGGGCGTGGCCAAGTGTGTGGTATTCTTTGTTGTGAGTACAGAGGCCATATTAGAAAAAGCTGGGTGGTGACATTACACCTCCAAGGAAATCCCGGTCTTGGGCACCCTCCGCCCCCCGCTCTCAGAGCCCCTGATGTAGCCGTATCCTATCCCATGCAGCAGTAATACAGAACTAAGCAATGAATGGACGGTGTAATGGTTAGCATTACTGCCTCACGGCACTGAGGTCATGGGTTCAATTCCCACCATGGTCTTAACTGTGTGGAGTTTGTATATTCTCCCCATGCTTAAGTGGGTTTCCTCCCACAATACAAAAATATACTGATAGGTTAATTAGTTCACAACAAAATTAACCTGTGTGTGTTTGTTTGTGTGTGTGTGTGGGCAGACTAGATGGGATTAAGTGGTTCTTATCTGCCCTCACATTCTATGTTTCTCCTTAGTGCAATTGGCAATAGGGCACATACAGGGCACTGAATCCCAGTCATGTGAGTGTAGAGAGCTCCTTACCGCGTTGCCCCATGAAGCACCCTCGTGTTGTTTTACCTTCTCCACATCAGATCCCACGAGACCACGAGACCACATCTGCAACACAATCTATAAACCACAACACAGAGCTCATCACACCCTGAAATGTAACAACACACCATGTAATTACTGTAAAACCCCCTCATTTTATTTTTAAGTTGTTTTTCGCTGGTAATTATGTGCAGTTCAAAATTAATGGTCAGGGCGTATTGATTACAAAATAATAAGTCCTCCAACACCAAAAAAAAAAGTCCCGGGAACTTGCAATCGGATACAGGAACACTGACTTACTGTATATTAGTTTTGGTTTTGTTTTAGCTGCAGTAAGGCAGAATATTAATGACTATGGGTCTGGAGCACAGGTGATCGCATCTGAGTAACCCTCGGGATGGCCGGTGGTTCCACACATCCGGGGGCAGCGAAGCTGCGTCAGAAGACACAACTCTGATTTCGAAAACGCTCACCACTGGGCTTGCGTACAACTCTGAATCAACTCTGAATCAGGCTCCATGCATCAATGTGATTACACCAGATGGATCATTTGCACCAGGAATAATGATAACAGGTACAGATAGGGACGTTCCAATCACTGATGAGTACAACTCAGTATACAAAGGGCACGCAATGCAGTTTCCCCTGGGGGGAGTGGGTGGGGGTCCCTATAAGGCTCATTTATGGTGGTGACGCTGCATTTAGGTGCAAATTGTACAATAACTCAGGCACGTGATAAAGACTTACTGGTTACTGCTGCTGCATCAGAGCATGGTATGGGTGAGGCCGCCTTGGTGGGCCATGGAAGGTGGCAATCCCCGTCATGTTTGCCGGAAGTGATAATCGTGGACTGTTGTGCATTTAAAATGCTCATTTGCAGTAAATGTTACCCGGTGCAGGCCAGAGGTAGTAACAGCCCCAACTAACACGCAGAAACTAAACACGGGGGTATTTTCATGGAGAGAGGGGCTGATTCAGAGGTGGACAACAATGGCACCGCCGCAGTGGCTTTGTATGCTGAAATACTAGGCAGAAGACGCAGGAAGCGCGTGGTGTAAAACGGCCACTGGTGGATTCTGTCATCCGCTGCAAAGATGCAACATCGAATCCACTGTGTGAACACAGGGACCACATGGCAGGGCCAGATCTGCACGTGCGCAGTGCGGCTCCTTCGACAGATCAAATACCATCAGACAATTGCATGAACATTGAGCTAGCGTTCCCCCTTTAAAACATATTTGCGTACATTAAAAATCTCCTCTCCAGGAGAAGCTAGAGGAGGAGATGTGACTTGCCACCGCGGGGAGGGGGGGGGGGGGGGGCATGGCCAGGTTGTACATCACTAGGCCCTTCCCTAAAATGCTGTAATTTGTGTGTCCGCATTGAGGGGGCGGAGCTAAATGACTTGAAGTCACGCCATTTAGTCCCACCCCCTTCATACAGCATCCGCAAACCTCTCTATGCTCTCTCCATCCTGCCCGTCTCACTAGGAAGCAGGAGATAAAACCGCTCTTCCGTAGGTGCGGAGGACTGCCTGAAATATCTGGAGTATCCCGCGATTTGCGTTAGAGTAGACAAGTATGCTATAAAACAGCCCCAGCTGCAGATGTTGCCCCTAGCAACCAATCAGATTCTAGCTGTCATCTTCTAGAAGGTGCTGGATAAATGATAAGTAGAATGTGATTGGTTGCTATGGCCAACATCTCCACTTCTAAAAAACCCGCACTTTAGTAAATATGCCCCCCAGAATCCTGGGAATATGCCTGGATTAGAGACTGGTAGCACTACGCATGCATCCCGATTGTGGGCCTCATTCACACTGGGATGCTGGACCGATTCCGTCTCAGCTGTAAGATGGCTTCTTCCCTGCGCATGCGCCGCAGCGTACATGTGCCGTGATAGTGCAGCGGCTTCAGGCGCAGTGTAGAGGAAGCCGCAGGGGTGTTCGGAGATGGCGATAGCCAGCAACTGTGTTGTCGGAACGTGCATTCACTGGTCTTGGCAGTTGGGCATTCTGACCTTTCTTAGGGTTGCGCAGATGTCCAATTATCCAGGTGATGGTTGCAATGGCGATCCAATGCTGTGTCTTCGGACGCACGCAGCAGATCTGAGAGGGCGTCAGTGGGTGTGTTTTTTCCAAAAGACGCTTCCTGCGGAATTAGCATCAATTCTCAGATTGCGTTCATACACAGGGCCTGATTCAGTTGTAAACAGACCCAATTATTATCACAATGGTCTTGCGATGGCGGTTGCAGAGAGGATTTATTTGCAGAGTGATTGACAGTTAGGGACTGTTTAGAGGCGATAACGGGGGAATGGCAGCAAAAATGCAGGTGTGTCGCGACCATTTTCAGGGTGTGTCTCAGCCTGCTCCTGCGATTCTGTACTCAGCTGCAATCTTTCTTCCTGCAGCCAGGCTCTGCGACCACAGGCTAATCAGAAGTTCCATAATAGGAGGTAATTCAGAGTTGATCGCAGCAGCAAATTTGTTAGCAGTTGGGCAAAACCATGTGCACTGCAGGTGGGGCAGATGTAACATGTGCAGAGAGAGTTAGATTTGGGTGGGTTATAGTGTTTCTGCGCAGGGTAAATACTGGCTGCTTTATTTTTACACTGCAATTTAGATTTCAGTTTGAACACACCCCACCCAAATCTAACTCTCTCTGCACATGTTACATCTGCCCCACCTGCAGTGCACATGGTTTTGCCCAACTGCTAACAAATTTGCTGCTGTGATCAACTCTGAATTAGGCCCATAGACTGATCTGCAACAGACGCAGCGACCGTGTACGTGGCGGTGGGCGCCTCCATGCAAACCTAGCAGGCTGCAGCATATTTTCGCACAGTCGCTGCGTACACATTAGCAGTTGTATAATACTTGTTCCCATCTCTGAATCAGAACGCTCGCTTGCGGTAGTGACCATTGTCATTAGACTGACCCTCCCCCAATCCCAAACAGGCCCATGCACCAGATGCAACCAAATCTGCACAGGTACATAGGCACTCGGTTTGTTCGACGAGCAGGTGATATAGCAGTTTGCATATTATGATCTGCGCAAACTGGCATTGGTCCAATTCAGCACCGGAGCCTCGGAGCGCAGTGCGATGTGGTTCCGGTAATATTCGGTGCATGGCACCGTATAACGCGTCTCCCGGTTTCTGTGAACATTTCATAAAAAATGAATTAGGAAGTGAATCATATTAAATGAGAAAACAACGCAGCAAACAAAGGTTTCATTTTCCACCGATCTCGTGACGCCTAACTAAACAACTCGGGAGTGTCACAGGCTAAAGTGTTACCTGACTTTAATGAAACCGGGTAAAATAAACAGACTCAGGCTGTCCATGAAATGAGTTATACATGAGAAATAGTTGAGGGGGAAGTCACAGCGGGACTAGCACAGACATGTCCTGAGAACCTCTCTTATGCAAGATGTATGTAATTTGTGCAGCACTAATTCCACAACCAGATTACAGATGATGTAACACAGGGAAACCTGCTCTGTCACCCAGATCTGGCATTTAATAAATGCCACGATTTACAGTAATAACAAATAACAATATGTGTTACAGGGTGACAAGTTGGAGAACTTTGCCCTGGAGAGAAACTTTTCTGCTTCCGTGTTCCTGAGTTACACGGCGATGGCGAATAACCCACTTTATCTCATCAGATTTTCATACAGAGCAATAGATATATATTACATGCCAATAACACTGAGTAATAAACATTTGTTCAAAATGATACATTTCTGTGTTATTATGTTGATGACAAAAATCAGAGTTTAATTCTTTGTATTTAAAAATCAATTACGTTCATTAATAAACTAAACTCGGTTTTAAAAATGCAACCGTATCACACAGTGACGGCCACAACTTCCTCACACCGGTAACCGTCCTGGTTGTCGCGATTTCCAGCACAGTTATAGAGCTAAATTCAGTAAGGATTGCAAATTCCTTTGGATCGCAAGGCTGCCCAGCATGCTGACCGGTGCCTCCCCCCCCCTTGATGAAGCAGAAATTGCGAGCGCATCGCAATTTCTGCTTCATCGTAAAAAATCTTGATGCCTCCTGCAGGCGCAGTTTAGCTGTGCACACAGGAGACCCGGCGCCATCTTACCCATCGTTGCGGCTGCTGATCATGCCCACGACACGCCCACGTTCGTGCCGCACCGCCCACCGTTCGTGCCGCCCCACCCCCGCAATGCTCCGTCTCCTCCCTGGAAATGGAGCATTGCCGCAGCCCCCCCACCGCGCGACCGCCTATGCCTGATTGAAAGGTAGAGGCGATCACTTTTTCTGCGGCACCACCCTCTCCCCGCAGAAAGTCAGGGCGCATGCGCTGGGTGGGCGCTGCGCATGCGCCCATGGGGCCATCGTAAAAATTCCGGTTGGATCGCGATTTGCAATCCAACCTGAATTAGCCCCAATGTAAGTAGAATTCTTCAGGTTAGATTACCCCTAAGTAATGCCGGATTACCAAATAGGCAGAATAGGCACCTGCCTATGGGCCTGCGCCTTTTAGGGGCCCCGCCACAACAGATCAAAATAATATAGATTCGACCTTGAAAGAAAATGACAATCAAGCTTTCTTACATTGTTTCCAAAGGATACAAAAAATGAATCAACGGAAGAAAACGAAAACTTTACATTAATAATACTTTTGGTTTAATAACATAATATGCTCATTTGTTTAATAACATTAATCATTGTTAATGTTTGTTTTGTGTAATAAAATTGGTTTATGAAAATTGCTGGTAGGTAAAATTAAAAAAGTATTAGGAGATAAGTTGTGAGGGGGAGATTTTTATTGCCTAGGGGCCCCCACAGGGTTTAATCCGGCACTGCCTCTAAGACTGACAAACGAGCCGTGACAAATTGTATTTTTGTTGTATTGTAGACAATAGGTGGCACCAACGCTTCAGTGACAGCCGGCCCGGGACTAGAGGAAGGTAAAGCGACATTTACATTTGGGGAAACGGGAGAGAGAATAGAATGTTGTGCAAACATGAAAGGAATGCCAATTGTAAACTATACCTATGTATCACAGCTGACATTATAATCGTATACAGTTATTATAGAGCACAGTTGTTAATAATTATTAGTATTTTATATTATCAAGAACTGAGACGATGTGATAATAAACTGGGGCAACGCTGTATAATCAGGAACTGTTTGGGAATAATCACTGGCTGAATATGTGAAGACAATCAACGTTCGATCAGTTTATTATCTGCTGCGGCTGTTCGGGGGTGGAGTGGGGGCGGGGACAGCCAGACTTGGGGGCGTGATGAAACCAGGGGCTGCTGCTATGCCGGCTTCAGCAATATATAAGCATCAGCCATCCAGATTACCCAGATGACCGATGGTCTCGCAGAGTGATCCAATTTCTGCGTCTACGGTTGCAGCAGCGGATCACAGAAACCGGTAGGAAGCGTCTGTTTACACAAGATGCCTCCTGCGGCCGTAGCATATTTTAGCACCGCCGCGGCGGCTGTAGCGAATGCATCTATCCTCTGAATAAGGCCCATGGTTCCTTTTTAACCTCCATTGTGCAAAATGCTCTTTTTGAAAGCGTCACTTAAGAACAATACAGCTGTTCACAGCGCTACAGATCCCTAGTGGTGCCATATGAATAAACGGTAGTAATTATAGTTGTAGCGCAAAACAAAACTAAATGCTAATAATAATATAAAAAAATAAAAATTACAAAAGTCCTAATAGAAAGAACTAAGGGGGTCATTCCGACCCGATCGCTCGCTAGCTATTTTTTGCAGCGCTGCGATCAGATAGTCGTGCCTATAGGGGAGTGTATTTTAGCTTTGCAAGTGTGCGATCGCATGTGCAGCCGCCCTGTACAAAAACAGTTTTGTGCAGTTTCTGAGTAGCTCAGAACTTACTCAGCCGCTGCGATCACATCAGCCTGTGCGGGGCCGGAATTGACGCCAGACACCCGCCCTGCAAACGCTTGGACACGCCTGCGTATTTTCCAACCACTCCCAGAAAACGGTCAGTTGCCACCCACAAACGCCTTCTTCCTGTCAATCTCCTTGCGAAAGGCCGTGCGAATGGATTCTTCGTAAAACCCATCGCACAGCAATGGTCCACTTTGTACCCATGCAAAGCGCCTGCGCATTGCGGTGCATACGCATGCGCAGTTCTGACCTGATCGCAGTTCTGAATGACCCCCTATAGGCGAATAATAGATTAAATCTTTAGGAGTCTAGACATCCAGGAAACAGACCAGAATCAACCTCCTGCTGCAGTAACGAGGGATGAATACAGACAGGTTCATCAACTTCTACCGTTTTAAAAATTCTAACTGAAGGCCAAACAAAAACATTATGTAACAGCTGACAATTCACGCTGACAATGGGGAAAGAACAGTTCCTCCCCGACCTTTACAATCAGATACATTTCCTGGAACAATCAGCCCCAGAATATTCTCTGATAATTACAGCTACAGACACCGTTTCCCGTAGGGAAGATACAAAACGTTTTTAAATCCCGTTGAATTCCATCTCTGTCTCACATGACAAGAAATTCCAACTCTTGGGGTTCTAAGTACCGGCCAATCAGCAACTAGCTGCCATATTACAGGGTTCTAAGTACCAGCCAATCAGCAACTAGCTGCCATATTACAGGGTTCTAAGTACCAGCCAATCAGCAACTAGCTGCCATGTTACAGGGTTCTAAGTACCAGCCAATCAGCAACTAGCTGCCATGTTACAGGGTTCTAAGTAGTGATGTGCACCGAACATTTTTCGGGTTTTGTGTTTTGGTTTTGGATTCGGTTCCGCGGCCGTGTTTTGGATTCGGACGCGTTTTGGCAAAACCTCACCGAAAATTTTTTTGTCGGATTCGGGTGTGTTTTGGATTCGGGTGTTTTTTTCAAAAAACCCTAAAAAAACAGCTTAAATCATAGAATTTGGGGGTCATTTTGATCCCATAGTATTATTAACCTCAATAACCATAATTTCCACTCATTTCCAGTCTATTCTGAACACCTCACACCTCACAATATTATTTTTAGTCCTAAAATTTGCACCGAGGTCGCTGGATGGCTAAGCTAAGCGAACCAAGTGGTCGACACAAACACCTGGCCCATCTAGGAGTGGCACTGCAGTGTCAGGCATGATGGCACTTCAAAAAAATTGTCCCCAAACAGCACATGATGCAAAGAAAAAAAGAGGCGCACCAAGGTCGCTGTGTGACTAAGCTAAGCGACACAAGTGGCCGACACAAACACCTGGCCCATCTAGGAGTGGCACTGCAGTGTCAGACAGGATGGCACTTCAAAAAAATTGTCCCCAAACAGCACATGATGCAAAGAAAAAAAGAGGCGCACCAAAGTCGCTGTGTGACTAAGCTAAGCGACACAAGTGGCCGACACAAAGACCTGGCCCATCTAGGAGTGGCACTGCAGTGTCAGGCAGGATGGCACTTCAAAAAAATTGTCCCCAAACAGCACATGATGCAAAGAAAAATTAAAGAAAAAAGAGGTGCAAGATGGAATTGTCCTTGGGCCCTCCCACCCACCCTTATGTTGTATAAACAGGACATACACACTTTAACGAACCCATCATTTCAGCGACAGGGTCTGCCACACGACTGTGACTGAAATGACTGGTTGGTTTGGGCCCCCACCAAAAAAAGAAGCAATCAATCTCTCCTTGCACAAACTGGCTCTACAGAGGCAAGATGCCCACCTCATCATCATCCTCCGATTCAGATTATTAATTCGTCCCCACTGGAATCCACCATCTCAGGTCCCTGTGTACTTTCTGGAGGCAATTGCTGCTGGTGAATGTCTCCACGGAGGAATTGATTATAATTCATTTTGATGAACATCATCTTCTCCACATTTTCTGGAAGTAACCTCGTACGCCGATTGCTGACAAGGTGAGCGGCTGCACTAAACACTCTTTCGGAGTACACACTGGAGGGAGGGCAACTTAGGTAGAATAAAGCCAGTTTGTGCAAGGGCCTCCAAATTGCCTCTTTTTCCTGCCAGTATACGTACGGACTGTCTGACGTGCCTACTTGGATGCGGTCACTCATAAAATCCTCCACCATTCTTTCAATGGTGAGAGAATCATATGAAGTGACAGTAGACGACATGTCAGTAATCGTTGGCAGGTCCTTCAGTCCGGACCAGATGTCAGCACTCGCTCCAGACTGCCCTGCATCACCGCCAGCGGGTGGGCTCGGAATTCTTAGCCTTTTCCTCGCACCCCCAGTTGCGGGAGAATGTGAAGGAGGAGATGTTGACGGGTCACGTTCCGCTTGACTTGACAATTTTCTCACCAGCAGGTCTTTGAACCTCTGCAGACTTGTGTCTGCCGGAAAGAGAGATACAACGTAGGTTTTAAATCTAGGATCGAGCACGGTGGCCAAAATGTAGTGCTCTGATTTCAACAGATTGACCACCCATGAATCCTGGTTAAGCGAATTAAGGGCTCCATCCACAAGTCCCACATGCCTAGCAAAATCGCTCTGTTTTAGCTCCTCCTTCAATGTCTCCAGCTTCTTCTGCAAAAGCCTGATGAGGGGAATGAGCTGACTCAGGCTGGCAGTGTCTGAACTGACTTCACGTGTGGCAAGTTCAAAGGGTTGCAGAACCTTGCACAACGTTGAAATCATTCTCCACTGCGCTTGAGTCAGGTGCATTCCCCCTCCTTTGCCTATATCGTGGCCAGATGTATAGGCTTGAATGGCCTTTTGCTGCTCCTCCATTCTCTGAAGCATATAGAGGGTTGAATTCCACCTCGTTACCACCTCTTGCTTCAGATGATGGCAGGGCAGGTTCAGGATTGTTTGGTGGTGCTCCAGTCTTCTGTACGCGGTGGCTGAATGCCGAAAGTGGCCCGCAATTCTTCGGGCCACCGACAGCATCTCTTGCGCGCCCCTGTCGTTTTTTAAATAATTCTGCACCACCAAATTCAATGTATGTGCAAAACATGGGACGTGCTGGAATTTGCCCAGATGTAATGCACGCACAATATTGCTGGCGTTGTCCGATGTCACAAATCCCCAGGAGAGTCCAATTGGGGTAAGCCATTCTGCGATGATCTTCCTCAGTTTCCGTAAGAGGTTGTCAGCTGTGTGCCTCTTCTGGAAAGCGGTGATACAAAGCGTAGCCTGCCTAGGAACAAGTTGGCGTTTGCGAGATGCTGCTACTGGTGCCGCCGCTGCTGTTCTTGCTGCGGGAGGCAATACATCTACCCAGTGGGCTGTCACAGTCATATAGTCCTGAGTCTGCCCTGCTCCACTTGTCCACATGTCCGTGGTTAAGTGGACATTGGGTACAACTGCATTTTTTAGGACACTGGTGAGTCTTTTTCTGAGGTCTGTGTACATTTTCGGTATCGCCTGCCTAGAGAAATGGAACCTAGATGGTATTTGGTACCGGGGACACAGTACCTCAATCAAGTCTCTAGTTGCCTCTGAATTAACGGTGGATACCGGAACCACGTTTCTCACCGCCCAGGCTGCCAAGGCCTGAGTTATCTGCTTTGCAGCAGGATGACTGCTGTGATATTTCATCTTCCTTGCAAAGGACTGTTGGACAGTCAATTGCTTACTGGAAGTAGTACAAGTGGTCTTCCGACTTCCCCTCTGGGATGACGATCGACTCCCAGCAGCTACAACAGCAGCGCCAGCAGCAGTAGGCGTTACACTCAAGGATGCATCGGAGGAATCCCAGGCAGGAGAGGACTCGTCAGACTTGCCAGTGACATGGCCTGCAGGACTATTGGCTTTCCTGGGTAAGAAGGAAATTGACACTGAGGGAGTTGGTGGTGTGGTTTGCAGGAGCTTGGTTACAAGAGGAAGGGATTTAGTGGTCAGTGGACTGCTTCCGCTGTCACCCAAAGTTTTTGAACTTGTCACTGACTTATGATGAATGCGCTCCAGGTGACGTATAAGGGAGGATGTTCCGAGGTGGTTAACGTCCTTACCCCTACTTATTACAGCTTGACAAAGGCAACACACGGCTTGACACCTGTTGTCCGCATTTGTGTTGAAATAATTCCACACCGAAGAGCTGATTTTTTTTGTATTTTGACCAATCATGTCAATGGCCATATTCGTCCCACGGACAACAGGTGTCTCCCCGGGTGCCTGACTTAAACAAACCACCTCACCATCAGAATCCTCCTTGTCAATTTCCTCCCCAGCGCCAGCAACTCCCATATCCTCATCCTGGTGTACTTCAACAGTGACATCTTCAATTTGACTATCAGGAACTGGACTGCGGGTGCTCCTTCCAGCACTTGCAGGGGGCGTGCAAATGGTGGAAGGCGCAAGCTCTTCCCGTCCAGTGTTGGGAAGGTCAGGCATCGCAACCGACACAATTGGACTCTCCTTGGGGATTTGTGATTTAGAAGAACGCACAGTTCTTTGCTGTGCTTTTGCCAGCTTAAGTCTTTTAATTTTTCTAGCGAGAGGATGAGTGCTTCCATCCTCATGTGAAGCTGAACCACTAGCCATGAACATAGGCCAGGGACTCAGCCGTTCCTTGCCACTCCGTGTCGTAAATGGCATATTGGCAAGTTTACGCTTCTCCTCAGATGCTTTTAATTTAGATTTTTGGGTCATTTTACTGAACTTTTGTTTTTTGGATTTTACATGCTCTCTACTATGACATTGGGCATCGGCCTTGGCAGACGACGTTGATGGCATTTCATCGTCTCGGCCATGACTAGTGGCAGCAGCTTCAGCACGAGGTGGAAGTGGATCTTGATCTTTCCCTATTTTAACCTCCACATTTTTGTTCTCCATATTTTAATGTGTGGAATTATATGCCAGTATCAATAGCAATGGCCTACTACTATATATACTGCGCACAACTAAAATGCACCACAGGTATAGAATGTAGATGGATAGTATACTTAATGACGACACAGAGGTAGGTACAGCAGTGGCCTTCCATACCGTACTGCTATATATAGTATACTGGTGGTCACTGTGTCAGCAAACTGCAAAACTAAAATGCACCACAGGTATAGAATGTAGATGGATAGTATACTTAATGACGACACAGAGGTAGGTACAGCAGTGGCCTTTCATACCGTACTGCTATATATAGTATACTGGTGGTCACTGTGTCAGCAAACTGCAAAACTAAAATGCACCACAGGTATAGAATGTAGATGGATAGTATACTTAATGACGACACAGAGGTAGGTACAGCAGTGGCCTTCCGTACCGTACTGCTATATATAGTATACTGGTGGTCACTGTGTCAGCAAAACTCTGCACTGTACTCCTCCTATATAATATTATACTGGTGGTCCCGACTCCCCAGTCCCCACAATAAAGCAGCACACTGAGCACAGATATGGAGTGTTTTTCAGGCAGACAACGTATAATGGTGGTCACTGTCAGCAAAACTCTGCACTGTACTCCTCCTATATAATATTAATTATACTGGTGGTCCCCAGTCCCCACATTAAAATAAAGCAGCACACTGAGCACAGATATGGAGTGTTTTTCAGGCAGACAACGTATACTGGTGGTCACTGTCAGCAAAACTCTGCACTGTACTCCTGCTATATAATACAGCTGCTCCCCAGTCTCCACAATTAAGCAGTGTGAGCACAGATATATGCAGCACACTGAGCACAGATATGGAGTGTTTTTTTCAGGCAGAGAACGGATAACTGGTGGTCACTGATCAGCAAAACTCTGCACTGTACTCCTCCTATATAATACAGCTGCTCCCCAGCCCTCCCCACAATTAAGCAATAGTGCACAATCAAATTCAACAATAACGGAGAGGACGCCAGCCACGTCCTCTCCCTATCATCTCCAATGCACGAGTGAGAAAATGGCGGCGACTCGCGGCTGCTTATATAGAATCCGAATCTCGCGAGAATCCGACAGCGGGATGATGACGTTCGGGCTCGGACCCGTGTAAAAAGGGTGAAGTTCGGGGGGGTTCAGTTTCCGAGAAACCGAACACGCTCATCACTAGTTCTAAGTACCAGCCAATCAGCAACTAGCTGCCATGTTACAGGGTTCTAAGTACCAGCCAATCAGCAACTAGCTGCCATGTTACAGGGTTCTAAGTACCAGCTAATCAGCAACTAGCTGCTATGTTACAGGGTTCTAAGTACAAGCCAATCAGCAACTAGCTGCTATGTTACAGGGTTCTACGTACCAGCCAATCAGCAACTAGCTGCCATGTTACAGGGTTCTAAGTACCAGCCAATCAGCAACTAGCTGCTATGTTACAGGGTTCTAAGTACCGGCCAATCGGCAACTAGCTGCCATGTTACAGGGTTCTAAGTACCAGACAATCAGCAACTAGCTGCTATGTTACAGGGTTCTAAGTACCAGCCAATCAGCAACTAGCTGCCATGTTACAGGGTTCTAAGTACCAGCCAATCAGCAACTAGCTGCCATGTTACAGGGTTCTAAGTACCAGCCAATCAGCAACTAGCTGCCATGTTACAGGGTTCTAAGTACCAGCTAATCAGCAACTAGCTGCTATGTTACAGGGTTCTAAGTACAAGCCAATCAGCAACTAGCTGCTATGTTACAGGGTTCTACGTACCAGCCAATCAGCAACTAGCTGCCATGTTACAGGGTTCTAAGTACCAGCCAATCAGCAACTAGCTGCCATATTACAGGGTTCTAAGTACCGGCCAATCGGCAACTAGCTGCCATGTTACAGGGTTCTAAGTACCAGCTAATCAGCAACTAGCAGCTATGTTACAAGGTTCTACGTACCAGCCAATCAGCAACTAGCTGCCATATTACAGGGTTTTAAGTACCAGACAAGCAGCAACTAGCTGCCATGTTACAGGGTTCTAAGTACCAGCTAATCAGCAACTAGCTGCTATGTTACAGGGTTCTAAGTACCAGCCAATCAGCAACTAGCTGCCATGTTACAGGGTTCTAAGTACCAGCTAATCAGCAACTAGCTGCTATGTTACAGGGTTCTAAGTACCAGCCAATCAGCAACTAGCTGCCATGTTACAGGGTTCTAAGTACCAGCCAATCAGCAACTAGCTGCCATGTTACAGGGTTCTAAGTACCAGCCAATCAGCAACTAGCTGCCATGTTACAGGGTTCTAAGTACTAGCTAATCAGCAACTAGCTGCTATGTTACAGGGTTCTAAGTACAAGCCAATCAGCAACTAGCTGCTATGTTACAGGGTTCTACGTACCAGCCAATCAGCAACTAGCTGCTATGTTACAGGGTTCTAAGTACAAGCCAATCAGCAACTAGCTGCCATGTTACAGGGTTCTAAGTACCAGCCAATCAGCAACTAGCTGCCATATTACAGGGTTCTAAGTACCGGCCAATCGGCAACTAGCTGCTATGTTACAGGGTTCTACGTACCAGCCAATCAGCAACTAGCTGCCATGTTACAGGGTTCTACGTACCAGCCAATCAGCAACTAGCTGCTATGTTACAGGGTTCTACGTACCAGCCAATCAGCAACTAGCTGCCATATTACAGGGTTCTAAGTACCGGCCAATCGGCAACTAGCTGCTATGTTACAGGGTTCTACGTACCAGCCAATCAGCAACTAGCTGCCATATTACAGGGTTCTAAGTACCAGACAATCAGCAACTAGCTGCCATGTTACAGGCTGGGTTTGAAAAATGAAAGGAGCTGGCTGGTACTTTATCTCTCTCCACTTTATCTCTCTCCAAGACTTAGTACATAGTCCCCTTAATCTCCCTCCTGCCCCGCGTGAGTCTCCATTGCTCTGTGAGAACCCTTCCTATGGTCAAGGGGGAAATCATCTTCCTTTCGGTAACAACTGATAACCCCGTGTCTTCTTCGTGGTCTTTGTTATATAGGTCATGTGACCTTACGGTGCCTTATTACAAAGTCAGTGCAGCTAATGGGTTCATTATTTAACCATTCCGCCGCATTACAACACTTAATATTTCTTGATGTGGTCACCATACATTAATACGTGTTGCTCCGTTCCTAAATATATTTTTCTTTTCACCATTAACAATCAATATTGCCCCGTGCATAAGACAATAGATAATTTTGCCTCCACTTAATACAATATTGTCGTCTTTACATAATCATAAGATTATTGTGCGCTATGGGATAACTAGTGTTTTTGTCCCTGGAACCAATAAATAATTTGCCCTTCTAATAAATACGAGCACTGAGCCTCCTCTGGCTGAAACAGCGTGCAGTTATTACGGCGCCGTCAGTGTTAGGGGTCTGCAACTGCCAATCATCGACTGCGCTTTAGGTTTTCACCTCCAGTCCGAGGGATTGAAAGTTCAGCAACTTTGCGGTGAAACGCGCAGGTGATGTTAGAGATGAGCGGGTTCGGTTTCTCTGAATCCGAACCCGCCCGAACTTCATGGTTTTTTTCACGGGTCCGAGCAGACTCGGATCCTCCCGCCTTGCTCGGTTAACCCGAGCGCGCCCGAACGTCATCATGATGCTGTCGGATTCTCGCGAGACTCGGATTCTATATAAGGAGCCGCGCGTCGCCGCCATTTTCACACGTGCATTGAGATTGATAGGGAGAGGACGTGGCTGGCGTCCTCTCCATTTAGATTATAAGAGAGAGAGATTTACTGGAGCTTAGGACTAGGAGGAGTACTGTAGAAGTGTAGAGAGTGCAGAGAGTTTACTAGTGAGTGACCACCAGACAGTGCAGTTTATTTAATATATCCGTTCTCTGCCTGAAAAAAGCGATACACACAGTGACTCAGTCACATACCATATCTGTGTGCACTGCTCAGGCTCAGCCCAGTGTGCTGCATCATCTATATATATTATATATCTGTCTGACTGCTCAGCTCACACAGCTTATAATTGTGGGGGAGACTGGGGAGCACTGCAGTGCCAGTTATAGGTTATAGCAGGAGCCAGGAGTACATAATATTATATAGTGAGTGACCACCAGACAGTGCAGTTTATTTAATATATCCGTTCTCTGCCTGAAAAAAGCGATACACACAGTGACTCAGTCACATACCATATCTGTGTGCACTGCTCAGGCTCAGCCCAGTGTGCTGCATCATCTATATATATTATATATCTGTCTGACTGCTCAGCTCACACAGCTTATAATTGTGGGGGAGACTGGGGAGCACTGCAGTGCCAGTTATAGGTTATAGCAGGAGCCAGGAGTACATAATATTATATTAAAATTAAACAGTGCACACTTTTGCTGCAGGAGTGCCACTGCCAGTGTGACTGACCAGTGACCTGACCACACTGACCACCAGTATAGTTAGTAGTATACTTATATTGTGATTGCCTGAAAAAGTTAAACACTCGTCGTGTGACTTCACTTGTGTGTTGTTGTTTTTTTTATTCTATAAAAATAAAACTCATTCTGCTGACAGACAGTGTCCAGCAGGTCCGTCATTATATAATATATAATATATACCTGTCCGGCTGCAGTAGTGATATATATATATTTTTTATATCATTTATCATCCAGTCGCAGCAGACACAGTACGGTAGTTCACGGCTGTGGCTACCTCTGTGTCTGCACTCGGCAGGCAGTCCGTCCATAATTGTATACCACCTAACCGTGGTTTTTTTTTCTTCTTTATACATACATACTACTACGACATCTCTTTATCAACCAGTCTATATTAGCAGCAGACACAGTACAGTACGGTAGTTCACGGCTGTGGCTACCTCTGTGTCTGCACTCGGCAGGCAGTCCGTCCATAATTGTATACCACCTAACCGTTGTTTTTTTTTCTTTCTTCTTTATACATACATAGTTACATAGACATCTCTTTATCAACCAGTCTATATTAGCAGCAGACACAGTACAGTACGGTAGTTCACGGCTGTGGCTACCTCTGTGTCTGCACTCGGCAGGCAGTCCGTCCATAATTGTATACCACCTAACCGTGGTTTTTTTTTCTTTCTTCTTTATACATACATAGTTACATAGACATCTCTTTATCAACCAGTCTATATTAGCAGCAGACACAGTACAGTACGGTAGTTCACGGCTGTGGCTACCTCTGTGTCTGCACTCGGCAGGCAGTCCGTCCATAATTGTATACCACCTAACCGTGGTTTTTTTTTCTTTCTTCTTTATACATACATAGTTACATAGACATCTCTTTATCAACCAGTCTATATTAGCAGCAGACACAGTACAGTACGGTAGTTCACGGCTGTGGCTACCTCTGTGTCTGCACTCGGCAGGCAGTCCGTCCATAATTGTATACCACCTAACCGGGGTTTTTTTTTCTTTCTTCTTTATACATACATACTACTACGACATCTCTTTATCAACCAGTCTATATTATTAGCAGCAGACACAGTACAGTACGGTAGTTCACGGCTGTGGCTACCTCTGTGTCTGCACTCGGCAGGCAGTCCGTCCATAATTGTATACCACCTAACCGTGGTTTTTTTTTCTTTCTTCTTTATACATACATAGTTACATAGACATCTCTTTATCAACCAGTCTATATTAGCAGCAGACACAGTACAGTACGGTAGTTCACGGCTGTGGCTACCTCTGTGTCTGCACTCGGCAGGCAGTCCATAATTGTATACTAGTATCCATCTCCATTGTTTACCTGAGGTGCCTTTTAGTTGTGCCTATTAAAATATGGAGAACAAAAATGTTGAGGTTCCAAAATTAGGGAAAGATCAAGATCCACTTCCACCTCGTGCTGAAGCTGCTGCCACTAGTCATGGCCGAGACGATGAAATGCCAGCAACGTCGTCTGCCAAGGCCGATGCCCAATGTCATAGTACAGAGCATGTCAAATCCAAAACACCAAATATCAGAAAAAAAAGGACTCCAAAACCTAAAATAAAATTGTCGGAGGAGAAGCGTAAACTTGCCAATATGCCATTTACGACACGGAGTGGCAAGGAACGGCTGAGGCCCTGGCCTATGTTCATGGCTAGTGGTTCAGCTTCACATGAGGATGGAAGCACTCAGCCTCTCGCTAGAAAAATGAAAAGACTCAAGCTGGCAAAAGCAGCACAGCAAAGAACTGTGCATTCTTCGAAATCCCAAATCCACAAGGAGAGTCCAATTGTGTCGGTTGCGATGCCTGACCTTCCCAACACTGGACGTGAAGAGCATGCGCCTTCCACCATTTGCACGCCCCCTGCAAGTGCTGGAAGGAGCACCCGCAGTCCAGTTCCTGATAGTCAGATTGAAGATGTCAGTGTTGAAGTACACCAGGATGAGGAGGATATGGGTGTTGCTGGCGCTGGGGAGGAAATTGACCAGGAGGATTCTGATGGTGAGGTGGTTTGTTTAAGTCAGGCACCCGGGGAGACACCTGTTGTCCGTGGGAGGAATATGGCCGTTGACATGCCAGGTGAAAATACCAAAAAAATCAGCTCTTCGGTGTGGAGGTATTTCAACAGAAATGCGGACAACAGGTGTCAAGCCGTGTGTTCCCTTTGTCAAGCTGTAATAAGTAGGGGTAAGGACGTTAACCACCTCGGAACATCCTCCCTTATACGTCACCTGCAGCGCATTCATAATAAGTCAGTGACAAGTTCAAAAACTTTGGGTGACAGCGGAAGCAGTCCACTGACCAGTAAATCCCTTCCTCTTGTAACCAAGCTCACGCAAACCACCCCACCAACTCCCTCAGTGTCAATTTCCTCCTTCCCCAGGAATGCCAATAGTCCTGCAGGCCATGTCACTGGCAATTCTGACGATTCCTCTCCTGCCTGGGATTCCTCCGATGCATCCTTGCGTGTAACGCCTACTGCTGCTGGCGCTGCTGTTGTTGCTGCTGGGAGTCGATGGTCATCCCAGAGGGGAAGTCGTAAGCCCACTTGTACTACTTCCAGTAACCAAATACCATCTAGGTTCCACTTCTCTAGGCAGGCGATACCGAGAATGTACACGGACGTCAGAAAAAGACTCACCAGTGTCCTAAAAAATGCAGTTGTACCCAATGTCCACTTAACCACGGACATGTGGACAAGTGGAGCAGGGCAGGGTCAGGACTATATGACTATGACAGCCCACTGGGTAGATGTATGGACTCCCGCCGCAAGAACAGCAGCGGCGGCACCAGTAGCAGCATCTCGCAAACGCCAACTCTTTCCTAGGCAGGCTACGCTTTGTATCACCGCTTTCCAGAATACGCACACAGCTGAAAACCTCTTACGGCAACTGAGGAAGATCATCGCGGAATGGCTTACCCCAATTGGACTCTCCTGTGGATTTGTGGCATCGGACAACGCCAGCAATATTGTGTGTGCATTAAATATGGGCAAATTCCAGCACGTCCCATGTTTTGCACATACCTTGAATTTGGTGGTGCAGAATTTTTTAAAAAACGACAGGGGCGTGCAAGAGATGCTGTCAGTGGCCAGAAGAATTGCGGGACACTTTCGGCGTACAGGCACCACGTACAGAAGACTGGAGCACCACCAAAAACTACTGAACCTGCCCTGCCATCATCTGAAGCAAGAAGTGGTAACGAGGTGGAATTCAACCCTCTATATGCTTCAGAGGTTGGAGGAGCAGCAAAAGGCCATTCAAGCCTATACAATTGAGCACGATATAGTAGGTGGAATGCACCTGTCTCAAGCGCAGTGGAGAATGATTTCAACGTTGTGCAAGGTTCTGATGCCCTTTGAACTTGCCACACGTGAAGTCAGTTCAGACACTGCCAGCCTGAGTCAGGTCATTCCCCTCATCAGGCTTTTGCAGAAGAAGCTGGAGACATTGAAGGAGGAGCTAACACGGAGCGATTCCGCTAGGCATGTGGGACTTGTGGATGGAGCCCTTAATTCGCTTAACAAGGATTCACGGGTGGTCAATCTGTTGAAATCAGAGCACTACATTTTGGCCACCGTGCTCGATCCTAGATTTAAAGCCTACCTTGGATCTCTCTTTCCGGCAGACACAAGTCTGCTGGGGTTGAAAGACCTGCTGGTGACAAAATTGTCAAGTCAAGCGGAACGCGACCTGTCAACATCTCCTCCTTCACATTCTCCCGCAACTGGGGGTGCGAGGAAAAGGCTCAGAATTCCGAGCCCACCCGCTGGCGGTGATGCAGGGCAGTCTGGAGCGACTGCTGATGCTGACATCTGGTCCGGACTGAAGGACCTGACAACGATTACGGACATGTCGTCTACTGTCACTGCATATGATTCTCTCAACATTGATAGAATGGTGGAGGATTATATGAGTGACCGCATCCAAGTAGGCACGTCACACAGTCCGTACTTATACTGGCAGGAAAAAGAGGCAATTTGGAGGCCCTTGCACAAACTGGCTTTATTCTACCTAAGTTGCCCTCCCACAAGTGTGTACTCCGAAAGAGTGTTTAGTGCCGCCGCTCACCTTGTCAGCAATCGGCGTACGAGGTTACATCCAGAAAATGTGGAGAAGATGATGTTCATTAAAATGAATTATAATCAATTCCTCCGCGGAGACATTGACCAGCAGCAATTGCCTCCACAAAGTACACAGGGAGCTGAGATGGTGGATTCCAGTGGGGACGAATTGATAATCTGTGAGGAGGGGGATGTACACGGTGATATATCGGAGGGTGATGATGAGGTGGACATCTTGCCTCTGTAGAGCCAGTTTGTGCAAGGAGAGATTAATTGCTTCTTTTTTGGGGGGGGTCCAAACCAACCCGTCATATCAGTCACAGTCGTGTGGCAGACCCTGTCACTGAAATGATGGGTTGGTTAAAGTGTGCATGTCCTGTTTTGTTTATACAACATAAGGGTGGGTGGGAGGGCCCAAGGACAATTCCATCTTGCACCTCTTTTTTCTTTTCTTTTTCTTTGCATCATGTGCTGATTGGGGAGGGTTTTTTGGAAGGGCCATCCTGCGTGACACTGCAGTGCCACTCCTAGATGGGCCCGGTGTTTGTGTCGGCCACTAGGGTCGCTAATCTTACTCACACAGCTACCTCATTGCGCCTCTTTTTTTCTTTGCGTCATGTGCTGTTTGGGGAGGGTTTTTTGGAAGGGACATCCTGCGTGACACTGCAGTGCCACTCCTAGATGGGCCCGGTGTTTGTGTCGGCCACTAGGGTCGCTTATCTTACTCACACAGCGACCTCGGTGCAAATTTTAGGACTAAAAATAATATTGTGAGGTGTGAGGTATTCAGAATAGACTGAAAATGAGTGTAAATTATGGTTTTTGAGGTTAATAATACTTTGGGATCAAAATGACCCCCAAATTCTATGATTTAAGCTGTTTTTTAGTGTTTTTTGAAAAAAACACCCGAATCCAAAACACACCCGAATCCGACAAAAAAAATTCGGTGAGGTTTTGCCAAAACGCATTCGAACCCAAAACACGGCCGCGGAACCGAACCCAAAACCAAAACACAAAACCCGAAAAATTTCAGGCGCTCATCTCTAGGTGATGTGCGTCATTTTGAAACCACCACACAAAACAAATTACTAGTCAAATTAGCCTTGAGTGTTCTTATTAGATTCCACCGCCCAGGTGTAGCCAGCAGCAAGCTAATAGCATGTGAGAGAGCGAGGCAGTCCACTCCGTAGCCTGGAGAATAGATTGTGTTTGGAAATTTGGCTTTGGAAATGCTGATCAAGAAAATCAAAGCAAGTGAAGCTGATGCCCAGAAAGATGATAGACACCTCCTGGAGCCATCAAAAACTCATTCGCAACTGCGTACGCAAACGCGGACTATACGCTAGACAGAGAAACATCAACTCCTACGGTTGCCCTATGGCTGTGCAGACTGGCACCATATCATTATCTACGTACATGATCGCAGCTGAAGGCAGCTACACGCCCTGGAAAACAGCCATGACACGACTGCGTTTTTCCGCCACACCCTGTTAACTCACCCAAATGGTCCCTACCTGTCAATCACTCTGCATTAAAGTTATCAGTACGAGCGTGATCGCAAAGGAACATTGGCGCTGTCTAAAGATAATCACTGTGTTGCATGAACATCGGCATTGCGTACAAACATGAATCAGACTCTATGTCTCCACATCCCTCCAGCACTGCTCCTGCATGTCTCCACATCCCTCCTGCACTGCTCCTGCATGTCTCCACATCCCTCCAGCACTGCTCCTGCATGTCTCCACATCCCTCCAGCGCTGCTCCTGCATGTCTCCACATCCCTCCAGCACTGCTCCTGCATGTCCCCACACCCCTCCAGCACTGCTCCTGCATGTCTCCACATCCCTCCAGCACTGCTCCTGCATGTCTCCACATCCCTCCAGCACTGCTCCTGCATGTCTCCACATCCCTCCAGCACTGCTCCTGCATGTCTCCACATCCCTCCAGCACTGCTCCTGCATGTCTCCACATCCCTCCAGCACTGCTCCTGCATGTCTCCATATCCCTCCAGCACTGCTCCTGCATGTCTCCACATCCCTCCAGCACTGCTCCTGCATGTCTCCACATCCCTCCAGCACTGCTCCTGCATGTCTCCACATCCCTCCAGCACTGCTCCTGCATGTCTCCACATCCCTCCAGCACTGCTCCTGCATGTCTCCACATCCCTCCAGCACTGCTCCTGCATGTCTCCACATCCCTCCAGCACTGCTCCTGCATGTCTCCACATCCCTCCTGCACTGCTCCTGCATGTCTCCACATCCCCCCAGCACTGCTCCTGCATGTCTCCACATCCCTCCAGCACTGCTCCTGCATGTCTCCACATCCCTCCAGCTCTGCTCCTGCATGTCCCCACATCCCTCCAGCACTGCTCCTGCATGTCTCCACATCCCTCCAGCACTGCTCCTGCATGTCCCCACATCCCTCCAGCGCTGCTCCTGCATGTCCCCACATCCCCCCAGCACTGCTCCTGCATGTCCCCACATCCCTCCAGCACTGCTCCTGCATGTCTCCACATACCTCCAGCACTGCTCCTGCATGTCCCCACATCCCTCCAGCACTGCTCCTGCATGTCCCCACATCCCCCCAGCACTGCTCCTGCATGTCCCCACATCCCTCCAGCGCTGCTCCTGCATGTCTCCACATCCCTCCAGCACTGCTCCTGCATGTCCCCACATCCCTCCAGCACTGCTCCTGCATGTCTCCACATCCCTCCAGCACTGCTCCTGCATGTCTCCACATCCTTCCAGCACTGCTCCTGCATGTCTCCACATCCCTCCAGCGCTGCTCCTGCATGTCTCCACATCCCTCCAGCACTGCTCCTGCATGTCTCCACATCCCTCCAGCACTGCTCCTGCATGTCTCCGCATCCATCCAGCACTGCTCCTGCATGTCTCCACATACCTCCAGCACTGCTCCTGCATGTCTCCACATCCTTCCAGCACTGCTCCTGCATGTCTCCACATCCCTCCTGCACTGCTCCTGCATGTCTCCACATCCCTCCAGCACTGCTCCTGCATGTCTCCACATCCCTCCAGCACTGCTCCTGCATGTCTCCACATCCCTCCAGCACTGCTCCTGCATGTCTCCGCATCCATCCAGCACTGCTCCTGCATGTCTCCACATCCCTCCAGCCAGTGGCGGAACAAGCAAGCGGTGGGCCCAGGTGCAACAAAATGCTTTGGGCCCCCATCCAAGTACACCCCATGGGCAGTGCGCGCCGTAGGCGCGCGCGCAAAAATACATAGTGGCGTGGCTTCGTGGGGAAGGGGTGTGTCCACAAAATAATACCAATTCATAAAACGGTGCACAGTAGTCACCATTCTTCAAATTACGCCGCACAGTAGCACCACTACACCAGGTAGAGACCCTTTTACTCCTTACAGCGAACAGATTCCCCTTTTTACACATAACGGCAGACAGCGTGCACTTTTTACACATAACGGCAGACAGCGTGCCCTCGTTACACATAGCGGCAGACAGCATACACTTTTTACACAATGGCAGACAGCGTACCCTCGTTACACATAGCGGCAGACAGCGTGCCCTCGTTACACATAGCGGCAGACAGCGTGCACTTTTTACACATTACGGCAGGCAGCGTCCCCATTTTACACATTACGGCAGACAGCGTCCCCATTTTACACATTACGGCAGACACCATACACTTTTACACATAACGGCAGATAGCGTGCCCTTTTTACACATTACGGCAGGCAGATTCTACCTTTTTACACATAGCGGCAGGCAGATTCCCCATTTTTACATTGCGGCATGCAGATTCCCCATTTTTATACATAGCGGCAGGCAGTCCCCCCTTTTTACACATTGCGGCAGGCAGTCCCAACAAATAAAAAAAGAAATTACCTGCTTGTTGCCAGGGGTTTCATGCACTTGGTTCCATGCACAGTGCCAGGATGTCATGCTCGTTGCCAGGGGTTTCATGCACTGGGTGTCATGCTCGTTGCTAGTGGGTAGTGCTTGTTGCTAGGGCCGTGCTCTCAGTGCCACATATGCTCCCAGTGCCAGATATTCCCCCACAGTGCCAGGTATATGCACCCAGTGCCAGATATTCTCCCACAGTGCCAGATATTCCCCCCCAGTGCCAGGTATATGCCCCCAGTGCCAGGTACATGCCCCCCCAGTGCCAGTTATATGCCCCCAGTGCCAGGTATATGCCCCCAGTGCCAGATATTCCCCCCCAGTGCCTGCTTCCCCCCCAGTGCCAGGTATATGCCCCCAGTGCCGGGTATATGCCCCCCCAGTGCCAGATATTCTCCCACAGTGCCAGATATTCCCCCCCAGTGCCAGGTATATGCCCCCAGTGCCAGATATTCCCCCCCAGTGCCAGGTATATGCCCCCAGTGCCGGGTATATGCCCCCCCAGTGCCAGATATTCTCCCACAGTGCCAGATATTCCCCCCCAGTGCCAGGTATATGCCCCCAGTGCCAGGTATATGCCCCCAGTGCCAGGTACATGCTCCCCCAGTGCCAGTTATATGCTCCCAGTGCCAGGTATATGCCCCCCCAGTGCCAGATATTCTCCCACAGTGCCAGATATTCCCCCCCAGTGCCAGGTATATGCCCCCAGTGCCAGGTATATGCCCCCAGTGCCAGGTACATGCTCCCCCAGTGCCAGTTATATGCTCCCAGTGCCAGGTATATGCCCCCCCAGTGCCAGATATTCTCCCACAGTGCCAGATATTCCCCCCCAGTGCCAGGTATATGCCCCCCCAGTGCAAGGTATATGTCCCCAGTGCCAGGTATATGTCCCCAGTGCCAGATCTGTCCCCAGTGCCAGGTATATGTCCCCAGTGCCAGATCTGTCCCCCCAGTGCCAGGTATATGTCCCCAGTGCCAGATCTGTCCCCCCAGTGCCAGGTATATGTCCCCAGTGCCAGATCTGTCCCCCCAGTGCCAGGTATATGTCCCCAGTGCCAGATCTGTCCCCCCAGTGCCAGGTATATGTCCCCAGTGCCAGATCTGTCCCCCCAGTGCCAGGTATATGTCCCCAGTGCCAGATCTGTCCCCCCAGTGCCTGCTCCCCCGGTCCCCCCTCCCCCCCCTATGTGTTGGAGGGACACGAGCGCATCGCGCGTCTCTCCTGTGTCCCTCCTGGCTCTCCCCCGCTGGTCTAATGAAGCATGTGCCGTTCGTGAGCCAATCAGAGCTCACGAACGGCACATGCTTCCTTAGAGCGGCCGGGGGAGAGCCAGGAGGGACACAGAGAGACGCGCGATGCGCTCGTGTCCCTCCAACACATAGGGGGGGGCCGGGGGAGCAGGGGAGCAGCAAGGAGGGAGAGGAGAACGCAGATTGACATGCGGACTCTCGTCCGCATGTCAATCTGTTCTAAATGCCGGCCGGCGGCTGTGGGCCCCTGAGTGCGGCGGGGCCCCAGTGCAATGCACTGCCTGCCCCGCCAGTAGTTCCGCCCCTGCCTCCAGCACTGCTCCTGCATGTCTCCACATCCCTCCAGCACTGCTCCTGCATGTCTCCACATCCCTCCAGCACTGCTCCTGCATGTCTCCATATCCCTCCAGCACTGCTCCTGCATGTCTCCACATCCCTCCTGCACTGCTCCTGCATGTCCCCACATCCCTCCAGCACTGCTCCTGCATGTCCCCACATCCCCCCAGCACTGCTCCTGCATGTCCCCACATCCCTCCAGCGCTGCTCCTGCATGTCTCCACATCCCTCCAGCACTGCTCCTGCATGTCTCCACATCCCTCCAGCACTGCTCCTGCATGTCTCCACACCCCTCCTGCACTGCTCCTGCATGTCTCCACACCCCTCCAGCACTGCTCCTGCATGTCTCCACATCCCTCCAGCACTGCTCCTGCATGTCTCCACACCCCTCCTGCACTGCTCCTGCATGTCTCCACACCCCTCCAGCACTGCTCCTGCATGTCTCCATATCCCTCCAGCACTGCTCCTGCATGTCTCACATTCCTCCAGCACTGCTCCTGCATGTCTCACATCCCTCCAGCACTGCTCCTGCATGTCTCCACATCCCCCCAGCACTGCTCCTGCATGTCTCCACATCCTTCCGGCACTGCTCCTGCATGTCTCCACATCCCTCCTGCACTGCTCCTGCATGTCTCCACATCCCTCCAGCACTGCTCCTGCATGTCTCCACACCCCTCCAGCACTGCTCCTGCATGTCTCCACATCCCTCCAGCACTGCTCCTGCATGTCTCCACATCCCTCCAGCACTGCTCCTGCATGTCTCCACATCCCTCCAGCACTGCTCCTGCATGTCTCCACATCCCTCCAGCACTGCTCCTGCATGTCCCCACACCCCTCCTGCACTGCTCCTGCATGTCTCCACATCCCTCCTGCACTGCTCCTGCATGTCTCCACATCCCTCCTGCACTGCTCCTGCATGTCTCCACATCCCTCCAGCACTGCTCCTGCATGTCTCCACACCCCTCCTGCACTGCTCCTGCATGTCTGCACATCCCTCCAGCCCTGCTCCTGCATGTCTCCACATCCCTCCAGCACTGCTCCTGCATGTCTCCACACCCCTCCTGCACTGCTCCTGCATGTCTCCACATCCATCCAGCACTGCTCCTGCATGTCTCCACATCCCCCCAGCACTGCTCCTGCATGTCCCCACATCCCTCCAGCACTGCTCCTGCATGTCTCCACACCCCTCCTGCACTGCTCCTGCATGTCTCCGCATCCATCCAGCACTGCTCCTGCATGTCCCCACATCCTTCCAGCACTGCTCCTGCATGTCCCCACATCCCTCCAGCACTGCTCCTGCATGTCTCCACACCCCTCCTGCACTGCTCCTGCATGTCTCCGCATCCATCCAGCACTGCTCCTGCATGTCCCAACATCCCTCCAGCACTGCTCCTGCATGTCTCCACACCCCTCCTGCACTGCTCCTGCATGTCTCCGCATCCATCCAGCACTGCTCCTGCATGTCCCCACACCCCTCCTGCACTGCTTCTGCATGTCTCCACATCCCTCCTGCACTGCTCCTGCATGTCTCCACACCCCTCCAGCACTGCTCCTGCATGTCTCCATATCCCTCCAGCACTGCTCCTGCATGTCTCCACATCCCTCCAGCACTGCTCCTGCATCTCCCCACACCCCTCCTGCACTGCTCCTGCATGTCTCCACATCCCTCCTGCACTGCTTCTGTATGTCCCCACACCCCTCCTGCACTGCTCCTGCATGTCTCCACATCCCTCCAGCACTGCTCCTGCATCTCCCCACACCCCTCCTGCACTGCTCCTGCATGTCTCCACATCCCTCCTGCACTGCTCCTGTATGTCCCCACACCCCTCCTGCACTGCTCCTGCATGTCTCCACATCCCTCCAGCACTGCTCCTGCATGTCTCCACATCCCTCCAGCACTGCTCCTGCATGTCTCCACATCCCTCCAGCACTGCTCCTGCATGTCTCCACATCCCTCCTGCACTGCTCCTGCATGTCTACACATCCCTCCTGCACTGCTCCTGCATGTCTCCACATCCCCCCAGCACTGCTCCTGCATGTCTCCACATACCTCCAACACTGCTCCTGCATGTCCTCACATCCCTCCAGCACTGCTCCTGCATGTCTCCACATCCCTCCAGCACTGCTCCTGCATGTCTCCACACCCCTCCTGCACTGCTCCTGCATGTCTCCACATCCCTCCAGCACTGCTCCTGCATGTCTCCACATCCCTCCAGCACTGCTCCTGCATGTCTCCACATCCCTCCTGCACTGCTCCTGTATGTCCCCACACCCCTCCTGCACTGCTCCTGCATGTCTCCACATCCCTCCAGCACTGCTCCTGCATGTCTCCACATCCCTCCAGCACTGCTCCTGCATGTCTCCACATCCCTCCAGCACTGCTCCTGCATGTCTCCACATCCCTCCTGCACTGCTCCTGCATGTCTACACATCCCTCCTGCACTGATCCTGCATGTCTCCACATCCCCCCAGCACTGCTCCTGCATGTCTCCACATACCTCCAACACTGCTCCTGCATGTCCTCACATCCCTCCAGCACTGCTCCTGCATGTCTCCACACCCCTCCTGCACTGCTCCTGCATGTCTCCACATCCCTCCAGCACTGCTCCTGCATGTCTCCACATCCCTCCAGCACTGCTCCTGCATGTCTCCACACCCCTCCTGCACTGCTCCTGCATGTCTCCACATCCCTCCAGCACTGCTCCTGCATGTCTACACATCCCTCCTGCACTGCTCCTGCATGTCTCCACATCCCCCCAGCACTGCTCCTGCATGTCTCCACATACCTCCAACACTGCTCCTGCATGTCCTCACATCCCTCCAGCACTGCTCCTGCATGTCTCCACACCCCTCCTGCACTGCTCCTGCATGTCTCTACATCCCTCCAGCACTGCTCCTGCATGTCTCCACATCCCTCCAGCACTGCTCCTGCATGTCTCCACATCCCTCCAGCACTGCTCCTGCATGTCTCCACATCCCTCCTGCACTGCTCTTGTATGTCCCCACACCCCTCCTGCACTGCTCCTGCATGTCTCCACATCCCTCCAGCACTGCTCCTGCATGTCTCCACATCCCTCCAGCACTGCTCCTGCATGTCTCCACATCCCTCCAGCACTGCTCCTGCATGTCTCCACATCCCTCCTGCACTGCTCCTGCATGTCTTCACATCCCTCCTGCACTGCTCCTGCATGTCTCCACATCCCCCCAGCACTGCTCCTGCATGTCTCCACATACCTCCAACACTGCTCCTGCATGTCCTCACATCCCTCCAGCACTGCTCCTGCATGTCTCCACACCCCTCCTGCACTGCTCCTGCATGTCTCCACATCCCTCCAGCACTGCTCCTGCATGTCTCCACATCCCTCCAGCACTGCTCCTGCATGTCTCCACACCCCTCCTGCACTGCTCCTGCATGTCTCCACATCCCTCCAGCACTGCTCCTGCATGTCTCCACATCCCTCCTGCACTGCTCCTGCATGTCTCCACACCCCTCCTGCACTGCTCCTGCATGTCTCCACATCCCTCCAGCACTGCTCCTGCATGTCTCCACATCCCTCCAGCACTGCTCCTGCATGTCTCCATATCCCTCCAGCACTGCTCCTGCATGTCTCCACATCCCTCCAGCACTGCTCCTGCATGTCCCCACACCCCTCCAGCACTGCTCCTGCATGTCTCCACATCCTTCCAGCACTGCTCCTGCATGTCTCCACATCCCTCCAGCACTGCTCCTGCATGTCTCCACACCCCTCCTGCACTGCTCCTGCATGTCTCCACACCCCTCCTGCACTGCTCCTGCATGTCTCCACATCCCTCCTGCACTGTTCCTGCATGTCTCCACATACCTCCAACACTGCTCCTGCATATCCTCACATCCCTCCAGCACTGCTCCTGCATGTCTCCACATCCCTCCTGCACTGCTCCTGCATGTCTCCACATACCACCAGCACTGCTCCTGCATGTCTCCACATCCCTCCAGCACTGCTCCTGCATGTCTCCACATCCCTCCAGCACTGCTCCTGCATGTCTCCACACCCCTCCTGCACTGCTCCTGCATGTCTCCATATCCCTCCAGCACTGCTCCTGCATGTCTCCACACCCCTCCTGCACTGCTCCTGCATGTCTCCACACCCCTCCAGCACTGCTCCTGCATGTCTCCACACCCCTCCTGCACTGCTCCTGCATGTCTCCACACCCCTCCAGCACTGCTCCTGCATGTCTCCACATACCTCCAGCACTGCTCCTGCATGTCTCCACACCCCTCCTGCACTGCTCCTGCATGTCTCCACACCCCTCCTGCACTGCTCCTGCATGTCTCCACACCCCTCCAGCACTGCTCCTGCATGTCTCCACACCCCTCCAGCACTGCTCCTGCATGTCCCCACACCCCTCCAGCACTGCTCCTGCATGTCTCCACATCCTTCCAGCACTGCTCCTGCATGTCTCCACATCCCTCCAGCACTGCTCCTGCATGTCTCCACACCCCTCCTGCACTGCTCCTGCATGTCTCCACACCCCTCCTGCACTGCTCCTGCATGTCTCCACATCCCTCCTGCACTGCTCCTGCATGTCTCCACACCCCTCCAGCACTGCTCCTGCATGTCTCCACATCCCTCCAGCACTGCTCCTGCATGTCTCCACATCCCTCCAGCACTGCTCCTGCATGTCTCCACATCCCTCCTGCACTGCTCCTGCATGTCTCCACATCCCTCCTGCACTGCTCCTGCATGTCTCCACATCCCTCCAGCACTGCTCCTGCATGTCTCCACATCCCTCCTGCACTGCTCCTGCATGTCTCCACATCCCTCCAGCACTGCTCCTGCATGTCTCCACACCCCTCCTGCACTGCTCCTGCATGTCTCCACATCCCTTCTGCACTGCTCCTGCATGTCTCCACATCCCTCCAGCACTGCTCCTGCATGTCTCCACACCCCTCCTGCACTGCTCCTGCATGTCTCCGCATCCATCCAGCACTGCTCCTGCATGTCTCCACATCCCTCCAGCCCTGCTCCTGCATGTCTCCACATCCCTCCAGCACTGCTCCTGCATGTCTCCACACCCCTCCTGCACTGCTCCTGCATGTCCCCACATCCCTCCAGCACTGCTCCTGCATGTCTCCACACCCCTCCTGCACTGCTCCTGCATGTCTCCGCATCCATCCAGCACTGCTCCTGCATGTCCCCACATCCTTCCAGCACTGCTCCTGCATGTCCCCACATCCCTCCAGCACTGCTCCTGCATGTCCCCACATCCCTCCAGCCCTGCTCCTGCATGTCTCCACACCCCTCCTGCACTGCTCCTGCATGTCTCCGCATCCATCCAGCACTGCTCCTGCATGTCCCCACATCCCTCCAGCACTGCTCCTGCATGTCTCCACACCCCTCCTGCACTGCTCCTGCATGTCTCTGCATCCATCCAGCACTGCTCCTGCATGTCCCCACACCCCTCCTGCACTGCTTCTGCATGTCTCCACATCCCTCCTGCACTGCTCCTGCATGTCTCCACAGCCCTCCAGCACTGCTCCTGCATGTCTCCATATCCCTCCAGCACTGCTCCTGCATGTCTCCACATCCCTCCAGCACTGCTCCTGCATCTCCCCACACCCCTCCTGCACTGCTCCTGCATGTCTCCACATCCCTCCTGCACTGCTTCTGTATGTCCCCACACCCCTCCTGCACTGCTCCTGCATGTCTCCACATACCTCCAACACTGCTCCTGCATATCCTCACATCCCTCCAGCACTGCTCCTGCATGTCTCCACATCCCTCCAGCACTGCTCCTGCATGTCTCCATATCCCTCCAGCACTGCTCCTGCATGTCTCCACATCCTTCCAGCACTGCTCCTGCATGTCTCCACATCCCTCCAGCACTGCTCCTGCATGTCTCCACATCCCTCCAGCACTGCTCCTGCATGTCTCCACACCCCTCCTGCACTGCTCCTGCATGTCTCCACATCCCTCCAGCACTGCTCCTGCATGTCTCCACATCCCTCCAGCACTGCTCCTGCATGTCTCCACACCCCTCCTGCACTGCTCCTGCATGTCTCCACACCCCTCCTGCACTGCTCCTGCATGTCTTCACATCCCTCCAGCACTGCTCCTGCATGTCTCCACATCCCTCCTGCACTGCTCCTGCATGTCTCCACATACCTCCAGCACTGCTCCTGCATGTCTCCACACCCCTCCTGCACTGCTCCTGCATGTCTCCATATCCCTCCAGCACTGCTCCTGCATGTCTCCACACCCCTCCTGCACTGCTCCTGCATGTCTCCACACCCCTCCAGCACTGCTCCTGCATGTCTCCACACCCCTCCTGCACTGCTCCTGCATGTCTCCACACCCCTCCAGCACTGCTCCTGCATGTCTCCACACCCCTCCAGCACTGCTCCTGCATGTCTCCACACCAATCCTGCACTGCTCCTGCATGTCTCCACATCCCTCCTGCACTGCTTCTGTATGTCCCCACACCCCTCCTGCACTGCTCCTGCATGTCTCCACATCCCTCCAGCACTGCTCCTGCATCTCCCCACACCCCTCCTGCACTGCTCCTGCATGTCTCCACATCCCTCCTGCACTGCTCTTGTATGTCCCCACACCCCTCCTGCACTGCTCCTGCATGTCTCCACATCCCTCCAGCACTGCTCCTGCATGTCTCCACATCCCTCCAGCACTGCTCCTGCATGTCTCCACATCCCTCCAGCACTGCTCCTGCATGTCTCCACATCCCTCCTGCACTGCTCCTGCATGTCTACACATCCCTCCTGCACTGCTCCTGCATGTCTCCACATCCCCCCAGCACTGCTCCTGCATGTCTCCACATACTTCCAACACTGCTCCTGCATGTCCTCACATCCCTCCAGCACTGCTCCTGCATGTCTCCACATCCCTCCAGCACTGCTCCTGCATGTCTCCATATCCCTCCAGCACTGCTCCTGCATGTCTCCACATCCTTCCAGCACTGCTCCTGCATGTCTCCACATCTTTCCAGCACTGCTCCTGCATGTCTCCACATCCCTCCAGCACTGCTCCTGCATGTCTCCACACCCCTCCTGCACTGCTCCTGCATGTCTCCACATCCCTCCAGCACTGCTCCTGCATGTCTCCACATCCCTCCAGCACTGCTCCTGCATGTCTCCATATCCCTCCAGCACTGCTCCTGCATGTCTCCACATCCCTCCAGCACTGCTCCTGCATGTCTCCACATCCCTTCAGCACTGCTCCTGCATGTCTCCACATCCCTCCAGCACTGCTCCTGCATGTCCCCACACCCCTCCAGCACTGCTCCTGCATGTCTCCACATCCTTCCAGCACTGCTCCTGCATGTCTCCACATCCCTCCAGCACTGCTACTGCATGTCTCCACACCCCTCCTGCACTGCTCCTGCATGTCTCCACACCCCTCCTGCACTGCTCCTGCATGTCTCCACATCCCACCAGCACTGCTCCTGCATGTCTCCACATCCCTCCTGCACTGCTCCTGCATGTCTCCACATACCTCCAGCACTGCTCCTGCATGTCTCCACACCCCTCCTGCACTGCTCCTGCATGTCTCCACACCCCTCCAGCACTGCTCCTGCATGTCTCCACACCCCTCCTGCACTGCTCCTGCATGTCTCCACACCCCTCCAGCACTGCTCCTGCATGTCTCCACACCCCTCCAGCACTGCTCCTGCATGTCTCCACACCCCTCCTGCACTGCTCCTGCATGTCTCCACACCCCTCCTGCACTGCTCCTGCATGTCTCCACACCCCTCCAGCACTGCTCCTGCATGTCTCCACACCCCTCCTGCACTGCTCCTGCATGTCTCCACACCCCTCCAGCACTGCTCCTGCATGTCTCCACACCCCTCCAGCACTGCTCCTGCATGTCTCCACACCCCTCCTGCACTGCTCCTGCATGTCTCCACATACCTCCAGCACTGCTCCTGCATGTCTCCATATCCCTCCAGCACTTCTCCTGCATGTCTCCACATCCCTCCTGCACTGCTCCTGCATGTCTCCACATACCTCCAGCACTGCTCCTGCATGTCTCCACATACCTCCAGCACTGCTCCTGCATGTCTCCACATACCTCCAGCACTGCTCCTGCATGTCTCCATATCCCTCCAGCACTTCTCCTGCATGTCTCCACATCCCTCCTGCACTGCTCCTGCATGTCTCCACACCCCTCCTGCACTGCTCCTGCATGTCTCCACACCCCTCCTGCACTGCTCCTGCATGTCTCCACACCCCTCCAGCACTGCTCCTGCATGTCTCCACATACCTCCAGCACTGCTCCTGCATGTCTCCACATACCTCCAACACTGCTCCTGCATGTCCCCACATCCCTCCAGCACTGCTCCTGCATGTCCCTACATCCCTCCAGCACTGCTCCTGCATGTCTCCACATACCTCCAACACTGCTCCTGCATGTCTCCACATACCTCCAACACTGCTCCTGCATGTCCCCACATCCCTCCAGCACTGCTCCTGCATGTCCCTACATCCCTCCAGCACTGCTCCTGCATGTCCCCACATCCCTCCAGCACTGCTCCTGCATTTCCCCACATCTCTCCAGCACCCCTCCTGCACTGCTCCTGCATGTCTCCATATCCCTCCAGCACTGCTTCTGCATGTCCCTACATCCCTCCTGCACTGCTCCTGCATGTCTCCACATCCCTCCAGCGCTGCTCCTGCATGTCTCCACATCCCTCCTGCACTGCTCCTGCATGTCTCCATATCCCTCCAGCACTGCTTCTGCATGTCTCCATATCCCTCCTACACTGCTCCTGCATGTCTCCACATCCCTCCTGCACTGCTCCTGCATGTCTCCATATCCCTCCAGCACTGCTTCTGCATGTCTCCATATCCCTCCTACACTGCTTCTGCATGTCTCCATATCCCTCCTACACTGCTCCTGCATGTCTCCACATCCCTCCAGCACTGCTCCTGCATGTCTCCACATCCCTCCAGCACTGCTCCTGCATGTCTCCACATCCTTCCAGCACTGCTCCTGCATGTCTCCACATCCCTCCAGCACTGCTCCTGCATGTCTCCACATACCTCCAGCGCTGCTCCTGCATGTCTCCACACCCCTCCTGCACTGCTCCTGCATGTCTCCACATCCCTCCAGCGCTGCTCCTGCATATCTCCACATACCTCCAACACTGCTCCTGCATGTCTCCACATCCCTCCAGCACTGCTCCTGCATGTCTCCACATCCCTCCAGCGCTGCTCCTGCATGTCTCCACATCCCTCCTGCACTGCTCCTGCATGTCTCCACACCCCTCCTGCACTGCTCCTGCATGTCTCCACATCCCTCCAGCCCTGCTCCTGCATGTCTCCACACCCCTCCTGCACTGCTCCTGCATGTTTCCGCATCCATCCAGCACTGCTCCTGCATGTCTCCACATCCCTCCAGCCCTGCTCCTGCATGTCTCCACACCCCTCCTGCACTGCTCCTGCATGTCTCCGCATCCATCCAGCACTGCTCCTGCATGTCCCCACATCCCTCCAGCACTGCTTCTGCATGTCTCCACATCCCTCCTGCACTGCTCCTGCATGTCTCCATATCCCTCCAGCACTGCTTCTGCATGTCTCCACATCCCTCCAGCACTGCTCCTGCATCTCCCCACACCCCTCCTGCACTGCTCCTGCATGTCTCCACACCCCTCCAGCACTGCTCCTGCATGTCTCCATATCCCTCCAGCACTGCTTCTGCATGTCTCCACATCCCTCCAGCACTGCTCCTGCATCTCCCCACACCCCTCCTGCACTGCTCCTGCATGTCTCCACATCCCTCCTGCACTGCTTCTGTATGTCCCCACACCCCTCCTGCACTGCTCCTGCATGTCTCCACATCCCTCCAGCACTGCTCCTGCATCTCCCCACACCCCTCCTGCACTGCTCCTGCATGTCCCCACACCCCTCCTGCACTGCTCCTGCATCTCTCCACATCCCTCCAGCACTGCTCCTGCATGTCTCCACATCCCTCCAGCACTGCTCCTGCATGTCTCCACATCCCTCCTGCACTGCTCCTGCATGTCTACACATCCCTCCTGCACTGCTCCTGCATGTCTCCACATCCCCCCAGCACTGCTCCTGCATGTCTCCACATACCTCCAACACTGCTCCTGCATGTCCTCACATCCCTCCAGCACTGCTCCTGCATGTCTCCACATCCCTCCAGCACTGCTCCTGCATGTCTCCATATCCCTCCAGCACTGCTCCTGCATGTCTCCACATCCCTCCAGCACTGCTCCTGCATGTCTCCACACCCCTCCAGCACTGCTCCTGCATGTCTCCACATCCTTCCAGCATTGCTCCTGCATGTCTCCACATCCCTCCAGCACTGCTTCTGCATGTCTCCACATCCCTCCTGCACTGCTCCAGCATGTCTCCACATCCCTCCTGCACTGCTCCTGCATGTCTCCACATCCCTCCAGCACTGCTCCTGCATGTCTCCACATCCCTCCAGCACTGCTCCTGCATGTCTCCACACCCCTCCTGCACTGCTCCTGCATGTCTCCACACCCCTCCAGCACTGCTCCTGCATGTCTCCACACCCCTCCAGCACTGCTCCTGCATGTCTCCACACCCCTCCTGCACTGCTCCTGCATGTCTCCACACCCCTCCTGCACTGCTCCTGCATGTCTCCACACCCCTCCTGCACTGCTCCTGCATGTCTCCACACCCCTCCTGCACTGCTCCTGCATGTCTCCACACCCCTCCTGCACTGCTCCTGCATGTCTCCACACCCCTCCTGCACTGCTCCTGCATGTCTCCACATCCCTCCTGCACTGCTCCTGCATGTCTCCACATACCTCCAGCACTGCTCCTGCATGTCTCCACATACCTCCAGCACTGCTCCTGCATGTCTCCACATACCTCCAGCACTGCTCCTGCATGTCTCCATATCCCTCCAGCACTTCTCCTGCATGTCTCAACATCCCTCCTGCACTGCTCCTGCATGTCTCCACACCCCTCCTGCACTGCTCCTGCATGTCTCCACACCCCTCCTGCACTGCTCCTGCATGTCTCCACACCCCTCCAGCACTGCTCCTGCATGTCTCCACATACCTCCAGCACTGCTCCTGCATGTCTCCACATACCTCCAACACTGCTCCTGCATGTCCCCACATCCCTCCAGCACTGCTCCTGCATGTCCCTACATCCCTCCAGCACTGCTCCTGCATGTCTCCACATACCTCCAACACTGCTCCTGCATGTCCCCACATCCCTCCAGCACTGCTCCTGCATGTCCCTACATCCCTCCAGCACTGCTCCTGCATGTCTCCACACCCCTCCTGCACTGCTCCTGCATGTCCCCACATCCCTCCAGCACTGCTCCTGCATTTCCCCACATCCCTCCAGCACTGCTCCTGCATGTCCCCACACCCCTCCTGCACTGCTCCTGCATGTCTCCATATACCTCCAGCACTGCTTCTGCATGTCCCCACACCCCTCCTGCACTGCTCCTGCATGTCTCCACATCCCTCCAGCACTGCTCCTGCATGTCTCCACATCCCTCCTGCACTGCTCCTGCATGTCTCCATATCCCTTACAGCACTGCTTCTGCATGTCTCCTTATCCCTCCTACACTGCTCCTGCATGTCTCCACATCCCTCCACCACTGCTCCCGCATGTCTCCACATCCCTCCACCACTGCTCCTGCATGTCTCTACATCCCTCCACCACTGCTCCCGCATGTCTCCACATCCCTCCAGCACTGCTCCCGCATGTCTCTACATCCCTCCACCACTGCTCCTGCATGTCTCCATATCCCTCCTGCACTGCTCCTGCATGTCTCCACACCCCTCCTGCACTGCTCCTGCATGTCTCCACACCCCTCCTGCACTGCTCCTGCATGTCTCCACACCCCTCCAGCACTGCTCCTGCATGTCTCCACATACCTCCAGCACTGCTCCTGCATGTCTCCACATACCTCCAACACTGCTCCTGCATGTCCCCACATCCCTCCAGCACTGCTCCTGCATGTCCCTACATCCCTCCAGCACTGCTCCTGCATGTCTCCACATACCTCCAACACTGCTCCTGCATGTCCCCATATCCCTCCAGCACTGCTCCTGCATGTCCCTACATCCCTCCAGCACTGCTCCTGCATGTCCCCACATCCCTCCAGCACTGCTCCTGCATTTCCCCACATCCCTCCAGCACTGCTCCTGCATGTCCCCACATCCCTCCAGCACTGCTCCTGCATGTCCCTACATCCCTCCAGCACTGCTCCTGCATGTCCCCACATCCCTCCAGCACTGCTCCTGCATTTCCCCACATCCCTCCAGCACTGCTCCTGCATGTCCCCACATCCCTCCTGCACTGCTCCTGCATGTCTCCATATCCCTCCAGCACTGCTCCTGCATGTCCCCACACCCCTCCTGCACTGCTCCTGCATGTCTCCACATACCTCCAACACTGCTCCTGCATGTCCCTACATCCCCCCTGCACTGCTCCTGCATGTCTCCACATCCCTCCAGCGCTGCTCCTGCATGTCTCCACATCCCTCCTGCACTGCTCCTGCATGTCTCCATATCCCTCCAGCACTGCTTCTGCATGTCTCCATATCCCTCCTACACTGCTCCTGCATGTCTACACATCCCTCCAGCACTGCTCCTGCATGTCTCCACATCCCTCCTGCACTGCTCCTGCATGTCTCCATATCCCTCCAGCACTGCTTCTGCATGTCTCCTTATCCCTCCTACACTGCTCCTGCATGTCTCCACATCCCTCCAGCACTGCTCCTGCATGTCTCCACACCCCTCCTGCACTGCTCCTGCATGTCTCCATATCCCTCCAGCACTGCTTCTGCATGTCTCCTTATCCCTCCTACACTGCTCCTGCATGTCTCCACATCCCTCCTGCACTGCTCCTGCATGTCTACACATCCCTCCAGCACTGCTCCTGCATGTCTCCACATCCCTCCTGCACTGCTCCTGCATGTCTCCATATCCCTCCAGCACTGCTTCTGCATGTCTCCTTATCCCTCCTACACTGCTCCTGCATGTCTCCACATCCCTCCTGCACTGCTCCTGCATGTCTCCACATCCCTCCAGCACTGCTCCTGCATGTCTCCACATCCCTCCTGCACTGCTCCTGCATGTCTCCATATCCCTCCAGCACTGCTCCTGCATGTCTCCACATCCCTCCTGCACTGCTCCTGCATGTCTCCACATCCCTCCAGCACTGCTCCTGCATGTCTCTACATCCCTCCACCACTGCTCCCGCATGTCTCCACATCCCTCCAGCACTGCTCCCGCATGTCTCTACATCCCTCCACCACTGCTCCTGCATGTCTCCACACCCCTCCAGCACTGCTCCTGCATGTCTCCATATCCCTCCAGCACTGCTCCTGCATGTCTCCACATCCCTCCAGCACTGCTCCTGCATGTCTCCACATCCCTCCAGCACTGCTCCTGCATGTCTCCATATCCCTCCAGCACTGCTTCTGCATGTCTCCACATCCCTCCAGCACTGCTCCTGCATGTCTCCACATCCCTTCTGCACTGCTCCTGCATGTCTCCACATACCTCCAGCACTGCTCCTGCATGTCTCCACATCCTTCCAGCACTGCTCCTGCATCTCTCCACATCCGTCCTGCACTGCTCCTGGATGTCCCCACACCCCTCCTGCACTGCTCCTGCATGTCTCCACATACCTCCAGCACTGCTCCTGCATGTCTCCACATCCTTCCAGCACTGCTCCTGCATGTCTCCACATCCGTCCTGCACTGCTCCTGCATGTCTCCACACCCCTCCTGCACTGCTCCTGCATGTCTCCACATCCTTCCAGCACTGCTCCTGCATGTCTCCACACCCCTCCTGCACTGCTCCTGCATGTCTCCACATCCCTCCTGCACTGTTCCTGCATGTCTCCATATCCCTCCAGCACTGCTCCTGCATGTCTCCATATCCCTCCAGCACTGCTCCTGCATGTCTCCATATCCCTCCAGCACTGCTTCTGCATGTCCCCACACCCCTCCTGCACTGCTCCTGCATGTCTCCACATACCTCCAGCACTGCTCCTGCATGTCTCCACATCCTTCCAGCACTGCTCCTGCATGTCTCCACATCCCTCCTGCACTGCTCCTGCATGTCTCCACACCCCTCCTGCACTGCTCCTGCATGTCTCCACATCCCTCCTGCACTGCTCCTGCATGTCTCCACATCCCTCCTGCACTGCTCCTGCATGTCTCCACACCCCTCCTGCACTGCTCCTGCATGTCTCCACATCCCTCCTGCACTGCTCCTGCATGTCTCCACATCCCTCCTGCACTGCTCCTGCATGTCTCCACACCCCTCCTGCACTGCTCCTGCATGTCTCCACATCCCTCCTGCACTGCTCCTGCATGTCTCCACATCCCTCCTGCACTGCTCCTGCATGTCTCCACATCCCTCCTGCACTGCTCCTGCATGTCTCCACATCCCTCCAGCACTGCTCCTGCATGTCTCCACATCCCTCCTGCACTGCTCCTGCATGTCTCCACATCCCTCCTGCACTGCTCCTGCATGTCTCCACATCCCTCCAGCACTGCTCCTGCATGTCTCCACTGTCGAAGTCAAAAATATTACAGCCATACACATCACGGACAAACTCCACACAGATGGCCTCCGTGCGCGTGCTTGTTCTGCCGTACGTGCGCATACTCGCAAGCTGCGTATAGCCGCTCATGCGGTAGTGCGTATTAGCGCGTGGTATGAGTTATTACGGTAGCATTTGTAATCGCATGGAAAAGCCACTAAGACACATTTCATATTTAATACACATAGTGCACAATTTACACATAGTCTACATGCACCACACCAGCGAGTTACACTTGCTTAAAGGGTATAATGACAAAGGGATTCACCTTTACAGGATGTGAGGGGACAGAATTAGGTTAGGAGGTGGTGTTTGGTATCCAGCTGTAAGGTATTTTAAGAGCAACATTCCGGTATCAGTTTGCGGAAGATAGCACGCTCCTGCGAATAGATATGCGCAGGAGCAGAATATTAATATCAACTGCATTTACTGTACTCCTGATATTCGGCGGGAACCCAGTGGAGACCAACTGCAAGTGCACCTGGACCAGACATCGCCCACCTATTCAAACCGACCTATGACCTCTCCTGTACTGTAAATGACCATCCCAGTGACCTATAGGTTAAGAGATTACAGTTTCCATTGTATTAGGTTTTGGACAAATGTATAAAAGGCCAGCTGCATGCCCGGCCAGACACATTCTCTGAAGGTCATCTACCTTGATTGACTGAGGACCGGACCGGGTAGCGCTGGCGAACAAACGTATGTACCATTGACTGTAGCCTCTTCTCTTATTGTATTGTATTATTGTTGTAACCCCCTGCTAGTAAATAACCGTTGGTGGGTTGGACCCCAACATATTTTTAAATACAATTGGTGTCGTGTCCCTTTTCCTGCTAAGGTTTAAAGGGTATTTACAGCCACTCAGGCTGCTGCATTGTGTTAACAGTGTGTAGGCATGTGTGCGCAAATTGAGTACTTACTACGCTTGTTCGGTGTAGGTACGCAGAGTGCGCACACGGTACGATCTTGTAAACAGCACAGAGGTGAAGGATTGTATACAGCGGCCGCAGCGGCTTGAACTTAGGTGAAATAAGGTACTGCTTTTGTCCTGTAAAATAATCAGCATTTACAATTGGGGGCTCCTCCGGTTCACTACATACTCACAGATTGCAGCCCATAAAACAGACTTTGATCTATCAACAAAGGGTGGAGACGCATCTTAAGTAAAACCTTTTTCTGGTTGCTTGGGTGTTCTTAAACCCTATTATTCTGTGTTGATAGATCACATCTGTACTGCAGTCTTAAGAGGTGCTGGTGTGAAACCCGGACACAGGAAAAAAGCCGTTTATTATCTCAGTGTAATTTTTCTGGCGCGAAAAGCGAACACAGCGCGTACCGATACTTTGCATACCCTCTCACATATTGTTGCCACAGGTATAGATTATTAAAAGTCATTTTAGATCTGTGTGAAATCGGATACATTTGTTTGCTATATAGAAAATTGGAGATTGAACGGAGAGGACGTGGCTGCGTTCTCTCCCTGAAAAGCTCCGTAATCTGTGCTCAGTGTGCTGCAAATATCTGTGCTCAGTGTGTTGCAAATATCTGTGCTCAGTGTGCTGAAAATATCTACGTTCTCTGCCTGAAAACGCTCCATATCTGTGCTCAGTGTGCTGCAAATATCTGTGCTCAGTGTGCTGCATTGTGGGGACTGGGGACCACCAGTATATAATTATAGTACAGTATAGTAGGCCATTGCTGTATCTTGCAGCTCTGTGTCAGGTATACTATCTATGTGCTGCATTATTGAGAGCAGTATATAGTAGGACAGTGCAGCATTTTGATGACCAGCAGTACACATATATAGTACAGTACAGTAGGCCATTGCTGTATCTTGCAGCTTTGTGTCAAGTATACTATCTCTGTGCTGCATTATTGTGAGCAGTATATAGTAGGACAGTGCAGCATTTTGGTGACCAGCAGTATACATATATAGTACAGTACAGTAGGCCATTGCTGTATCTTGCAGCTCTGTGTCAAGTATACTATCTCTGTGCTGCATTATTGTGAGCAGTATGTAGTAGGACAGTGCAGCATTTTGGTGACCAGCAGTACACATATATAGTACAGTACAGTAGGCCATTGCTGTATCTTGCAGCTCTGTGTCAAGTATACTATCTCTGTGCTGCATTATTGTGAGCAGTATATAGTAGGACAGTGCAGCATTTTGGTGACCAGCAGTACACATATATAGTACAGTACAGTAGGCCATTGCTGTATCTTGCAGCTCTGTGTCAAGTATACTATCTCTGTGCTGCATTATTGTGAGCAGTATATAGTAGGACTGTCACGTCTGGCAGGGTTTGAGGATCCGGCAGCTGAGATTTGCCCGAGGAGGTAGCAGGCTGTGAATGAACCAAATGAGGGGGCTGGATATAGTTCCTTCGCATGGGACACGGAGCAATGAAGAACGTAGGCGGGGTTTGAGAGTCAATGGAAAGTATTTATTATGTACAGATCTGAGGTAGGGAACTGAGGCTGAAGCACAATGGTTAAAGACGTGGCTGGAGGTGAAGAACTGCGGACTGTGATTTGAAAGACGAGACTGTAGATGATGAACTGTGGAACTGTGGATGGTAGTTGAAAACGTGGCTGGAAACAAGGACTGTGGACTGTGGTTTGGAAAACGAGGCTTGAAGATAATAATCTGCAGGCTGTGGTCAGTGGTACAAAGGCGTGGCTGGTGAAGGAGATCTGTGGAGTGTGGCTTGAAAGACGAGGCAGAAGACCCGGGGCCGACTGTGCCCAAAGAGTCTTACTGGACCGGGTTTTCCAGGAGCGCTTCCACAGGCAGTAGCAGGCAAGAAACGGCAGGGCTGCAGCAGCAACAGAGAGCCGACCAAGCAGGATCAGGAGGAACCAAGATACAGCAGGAATCCTGAGAGCACAGGCTAAAGCACCTACAACAGGGTTGTAACTTGAAGCACTGGCATCCCTGTCCTAAACCAGCCCCCTTTTATAGGGAGAGCTTCCCCTGGATTGGCTGGAAGAAACAGGAAACAGGAACTATGCTTAAAACTTGGTCTCCAACATGGCGGCGCCCAGTAATGCAGACCTTTTTGCAAAGCCACATTGCTCACTGCCCCTGGTCTCCAAGCAACGGTTCAGCAAGAGCGACCCGCTGTAGCGGCGTCCCGCCGCCACGAGCGGACCCCCTCACCTCCGCTACTGCTGCCCACGGATCCGGCGCAGCAGCCCACCTCCGCCGCTGCCCGCACAACGCCAAGGAAGCCAGCCCCGCGGCCCCAGCGTACCGGTAAGACTCCGGACGCTGACAAGGACAGTGCAGCATTTTGGTGACCAGCAGTACACATATATAGTACAGTACAGTAGGCCATTGCTGTATCTTGCAGCTCTGTGTCAAGTATACTATCTCTGTGCTGCATTATTGTGAGCAGTATATAGTAGGACAGTGCAGCATTTTGATGACCAGCAGTATACATATATAATACAGTACAGTAGGCCATTGCTATTGATATATTACTGGCATATAATTCCACACATTAAAAAATGGAGAACAAAAATGTGGAGGGTAAAATAGGGAAAGATCAAGATCCACTTTCACCTCATGCTGAAGCTGCTGCCACTAGTCATGGCCAAGACAATGAAATGCCATCAACGTCGTCTGCCAAGGCCGATGCCCAATGTCATAGTAGAGAGCATGTAAAATCCAAAAAACTAAAGTTCAGTAAAATGACCCAAAAATCTAAATTAAAATCATCTGAGGAGACGCGTAAACTTGCCAATGTGCCATTTACGACACGGAGTGGCAAGGAACGGCTGAGGACCTGGCCTATGTTCATGGCTAGTGGTTCAGCTTCACATGAGGATGGAAGCACTTATCTTCCCGCTAGAAAACTGAAAAGAGTTAAGATGGCAAAAGCACAGCAAAGAACTGTGCATTCTTCTAAATCACAAATACCCAAGGAGAGTCCAATTGTGTCGGTTGTGATGCCTGACCTTCCCAACACTGGACGGGAAGAGGTGGCGCCTTCCACCATTTGCACGCCCCCTGCAAGTGCTGGAAGGGGCACCCGCAGTCCAGTTCCTGATAGTCAAATTGAAGATGTCACTGTTGAAGTACACCAGGATGAGGATATGGGTGTTGCTGGCGCTGAGGAGGAAATTGACAAGGAGGATTCTGATGGTGAGGTGGTTTGTTTAAGTCAGGCACCCGGGGAGACACCTGTTGTCCGTGGGATGAATATGGCCATTGACATGCCTGGTCAAATTACAAAAAAACAGAAATGCGGACAACAGGTGTCAAGCCGTGTGTTGCCTTAGTCAAGCTGTAATAAGTAGGGGTAAGGACGTTAACCACCTAGGTACATCCTCCCTTATACGTCACCTGGAGCGCATTCATCAGAAGTCATTGACAAGTTCAAAAACTTTGGGTGACAGCGGAAGCAGTCCACTGACAACTAAATCCCTTCCTCTTGTACCCAAGCTCCTGCAAACCACACCACCAACTCCCTCAGTGTCAATTTCCTCCTTAGACAGGAACACCAATAGTCCTGCAGGCCATGTCACTGGCAAGTCTGACGAGTCCTCTCCTAACTGGGATTCCTCCGATGGATCCTTGAGTGTAACGCCTACTGCTGCTGGTGCTGCTGTTGTTGCTGCTGGGAGTCGATTGTCATCCCAGAGGGGAAGTCGGAAGACCACTTGTACTACTTCCAGTAAGCAATTCACTGTCCAACAGTCCTTTGCGAGGAAGATGAAATATCACAGCAGTCATCCTGTTGCAAAGCGGATAACTCAGGCCTTGGCAGCTGTGTTGGTGTTAGACATGTGTCCGGTATCCACCGTTAATTCACAGGGAATTAGAGAATTTATTGAGGTACTGTGTCCCCGGTACCAAATACCATCTAGGTTCCACTTCTCTAGGCAGGCGATACCGAGAATGTACACAGACGTCAGAAAAAGAGTCACCAGTGTCCTAAAAAATGCAGTTGTACCCAATGTCCACTTAACCACGGACATGTGGACAAGTGGAACAGGGCAGACTCAGGACTATATGACTGTGACAGCCCACTGGGTAGATGTATTGCCTCCCGCAGCAAGAACAGCAGCGGCGGCACCAGTAGCAGCATCTCGCAAACTCCAACTCGTTCCTAGGCAGGCTACACTTTGTATCACCGCTTTCCATAAGAGGCACACAGCTGACAACCTCTTACGGAAATTGAGGAACATCATCACAGAATGGCTTACCCCAATTGGACTCTCTTGGGGATTTGTGACATCGGACAACGCCACCAATATTGTGTGTGCATTACATGTGGGCAAATTCCAGCACGTCCCATGTTTTGCACATACATTGAATTTGGTGGTGCAGAATTTTTCAAAAAAACGACAGGGGCGTGCAAAAGATGCTGTCGGTGTCCCGAAGAATTGCAGGCCACTTTCGGCATTCAGCCACCGCGTGCCGAAGACTGGAGCACCAGCAAACACTCCTGAACCTGCCCCGCCATCATCTGAAGCAAGAGGTGGTAACGAGGTGGAATTCAACCCTCTATATGCTTCAGAGGATGGAGGAGCAGCAAAAGGCCATTCAAGCCTATACATCTGCCTACGATATAGGCAATGGAGGGGGAATGCATCTGACTCAAGCGCAGTGGAGAATGATTTCAACGTTGTGCAAGGTTCTGCAACCCTTTGAACTTGCCACACGTGAAGTCAGTTCAGACACTGCCAGCCTGAGTCAGGTCATTCCCCTCATCAGGCTTTTGCAGAAGCAGCTGGAGAGATTGAAGGAGGAGCTAAAACGAAGGTATTCCGCTAGGCATGTGGGACTTGTGGATGGAGCCCTTAATTCGCTTAACCAGGATTCACGGGTGGTCAATCTTTTGAAATCAAAGCACTACATTTTGGCCACCGTGCTCGATCCTAGGTTTAAAGCCTACATTGTATCTCTCTTTCCGGCAGACACAAGTGTGCAGAAGTGCAAAGACCTGCTGGTGAGACACTTGTCAAGTCAAGCGGAACGTGACCCGTCAACAGCTCCTCCTTCACATTCTCCCGCAACTGGGGGTGCGAGGAAAAGGATAAGAATTCCGAGCCCACCCGCTGGCGATGATGCAGGGCAGTCTGGAGCGAAAGCTGACATCTGGTCCGGACTGAAGGACCTGCCAACGATTACTGACATGTCGTCTACTGTCACTGCATATGATTCTGTCACCATTGAGAGAATGGTGGAGGATTATATGAGTGACCGCATCCAAGTAGTACGTATACTGGCAGGAAAAAGAGGCAATTTGGAGGCCCTTGCACAAACTGGCTTTATTTTACCTAAGTTGCCCCCCCTCCAGTGTGTACTCCGAAAGAGTGTTTAGTGCAGCCGGTCACCTTGTCAGCAATCGGCGTACGAGGTTACTTCCACAAAATGTGGAGAAGATGATGTTCATCAAAATGAATTATAATCAATTCCTCCGTGGAGACATTTACCAGTAATTGCCTCCAGAAAGTACACAGGGACCTGTGATGGTGGATTCCAGTGGGGACGAATTAATACTCTGTGAGGAGGATGTACACGGTGAAAGGGGTGAGGAATCAGAGGATGATGATGAGGTGTACATCTTGCCTCTGTAGAGCCAGTTTGTGCAAGGAGAGATTGATTGCTTCTTTTTTGGTGGGGGCCCAAACCAACCAGTCATTTCAGCCACAGCCATGTGGCAGACCCTGTGGCTGAAATGATGGGTGTGTTAAAGTTTGCATGTCCTGTTTATACAACATAAGGGTGGGTGGGAGGGCCCAAGGACAATTCCATCTTGCACCTCTTTTTTTTTTTTTTTAATCTCTGCATCATGTGATGTTTGGGGCTAATTTTTTTAAGTGCCATCCTGTCTGACACTGCAGTGCCATCCTAGATGGGCCAGGTGTTTGTGCTGCCCACTTGGGTCACTTAGCTTAGTCATCCAGCGACCTCGGTGCAAATTTTAGGACTAAAAATAATATTGTGAGGTGTGAGGTGTTCAGAATAGACTGGAAATTAGTGGAAATTATGGTTATTGAGGTTAATAATACTATGGGATCAAAATTACCCCCAAATTCTATGATTTAAGCTGTTTTTGAGGGGTTTTTGAAAAAAAACACCCGAATCCAACAAAAAAATTTCAGGTAGGTTTTGCCAAAACGCGTCCGAATCCAAAACACGGCCGCGGAACCGAATCCAAAACCAAAACACAAAACCCGAAAAATTTCCGGTGCACATCACTAGTTTGTACGTGCGATACGTGGCGCAACTTGATACCCTTGTGCGAACTTTTTGCGCAAAACCGCGGTATCATTAGCGCCGTGTAGAGCATACGCAAGCGTGATTTGTGTATTGTGTAAAGGGAGTTTTCGCTGGTCTCTCTCAGGAAAATCTCAAACGGTAGATATTCACTGGAAAAGGTAAGTTACTCCTAAAACTTCCAGTGAATAGAAGCCAGTTAGGGTCCTCACTGGGTACGCGGTGGTCACTAATGGAGTGAGTCGTGGTACGTCAGCGGAGAAGGAGTGGGTGAAAGCGCTCTGAGAACTTTCACCGTGTATTCGTATTGTGCATTGGGGATTGCGTAAAAGGAAAAAATCCGTGATGGGATCCAATTGCACATGCGGTGGGCGTTTTGTAGCCAGGGTTTAGGTTGAAGAGCCGCGGCCCAGGGGGTCAGCGAAGTTTATTATGTGTGGAAAATATGGTCCACACGCAGAGACTTTTTGTTCTGAATGGGTACGTATGACTGCTGAAGATTGGACATCATTCCCTAGGGTGGGCAGCTTTGAACCAGAAGTATTACAGAACATAAGGATTAGAATATGTCTGATCAAATCTAGAAAACAAAGGATCAGACATACAGATTGTTTAAACTTGTGGCAGCAAGAGGGGGATGTGCAGAGGAAATTGGCTCGCACAACAGGTTCCAAACCTAGCAGGAAAGCAATGGCGAGCGCACCACCACCACCATATGTTGATGGGGAGAAATTGGCTACAAGCAATGGTGCATTGGTAAAGGATAGGAAAGTGATTGATCAATGTGTTAACCCTAACCCTTGCCAGCTGTATCCCATTTTAACTTTTCCCCAGGACTGTGAGCAGGAAGATGAGCCCAGCACGATATCGGCACTCTCTCTAGCAGCCACCATACAGAATACCCAGGTGGGCACGGCCCAACCACCAAGAGTTGTAGCGATACCCCCCAGTGGAGGGGTGAGTGAGGTTATGTCCACCGGTAAGTACGGCACCATATACTATGCAGAGACAATAACTCCCCGCATTATAGAGTCAAGCCAGAATTATATAGTTGAATTAAATCCTGTCAGGGTGATTGCAGTTCCCAATGGGAAAACTGACACTCAGGGAGTAACTCCCATCAGGAACATTGCCATGCATTGTCCTTGGTCCTGAGCAGAGTTAAGGTCAATTATGTCAGAATTTCCCGATCCCAGAAAAGATCTAGTCGGATGCCAGAAATTCGTTAAAGAATTAGGTAGCGCCCACGAACCCACAAATAAAGATTGGCGAACAGTGCTATGGGTGTGTTTACCCTCAAATATTGACTTCACGAAATTCATAACGGATTGTAAGTTAGATGCAGTTGATGAGTACAATCAGGAGAACGTAAAGCAAATCAATCTGCAATTAGGAGTGTATTTCCCTACTGTTGTTAAATGGAATAAGATCTTCTCCATAAGACAAAAGGAAGGTGAAACGGCATCCGAATATTCCCATCGAGCACTGCAGGAAATAGCTAGATACACTGGGATCGAGGATATTAAGGATAATGCACATCACAGGGAAGTAGCTGTCTTGGTGTTAATGGACAGTTTAAAGGAAGCACTGAGGACAAGGGTGCAAACCTCTCTACCTAACTGGAGAGGTATCTCAGTGGCTGCGTTGAGAGAGTCCGCTATCGAACATGATCGTAACATCAGTAAGCACAGGGAGTCACAGGGGGATAAGCTGATGATGGTAAGTATACAGGCTCTTACAGCAAAGCCCCATCAGCCAAAACCCCAGACCCCTGATGGTAAGTCACGGGCAATAGTATGCTACAATTGCCGGAAGGAAGGGCATTACGCAAGGGAATGTAGGAGTAAAGTTACACATAATGTATACAGACCCCCTAGACCTGAATACGAACCACGCTATAATACACATAGTTGGGAACAGGGACCACATAGAGGGGAAACACGGAGGTACCCACCTAGGAGGGACTGGCAAAAACGCTCAGTTATCCCCCTCACATATCGTAGCTGCCAATGCGCTGCGGGAAGGTCCCACTACACAATAGAGGTCAGGCCACACCTGTAGTCTGCAGCCAGTGAAGTTGATTGCTAGCCTTGGAAATGAACCAGAGGTCATGGTTGATGTAGCTGGTGTACCATTACCTTTTCTTGTAGATACAGGGGCGGCCAGGTCAGTGTTGAATTCCACATCAGGTGTAAAAACCACGGGTAAAACAATTTCAGCAATGGGAGTAACAGGAACGGTGCAACAATACCCTTTGAGTAGACCTGCAGAGATTACGATAGGGCCCTTGCAAACCAAACTTTCTTTCCTGTTGGCTGCATCGGCTCCGACTAATCTACTTGGCAGGGATTTGTTGTGTAAAATGAGGTGTGTCATACATTGTACTCCTGAGGGTGTGTACTTGGATATACCTGAGAATCACGCACAAGAGGTGCAAGATATATTAGACACCCCTCAGAGGCTAATGTTGCACTCTACTGTTATAGATACGTGTCCTTCACAGGTAGAGGAAATTATCTCGCAAATACCGGGTTCCCTTTGGACTAAAGATGGACAGGACACTGGATTGATGGCAAATGTAGCCCCAGTAGCAGTACAAGTAAAAGATGGCAGGATAGCTCCAAAAATTCCCCAGTATCCTCTGAAGCCAGAGGTAGAATTAGGAGTGTACCCCGTCATAGAGCGGCTGCTACAACAGGGCATCCTAGTCAGGACGTCCAGCACAGCCAATAGCCCCATCTTCCCTGTGAAAAAGAGTGGGGAGAGGGGTTACAGGCTAGTGCAGGATTTAAGGGGGATAAACAAGATAGTTGAGAGCCAATTCCCCGTAGTGCCAAATCCAGCTGTCATCCTTATGCAAATTCCCCCTACCGCAAAATTCTTCACTGTCATTGATCTTTGTTCTGCTTTCTTTTCTGTCCCTCTTCACCCTGACAGCCAATACCTTTTTGCCTTCACGTACAGGGGAGTACAGTACACCTGGACTCATCTCCCCCAAGGTTTCATTGACAGCCTAAGTATTTTCTCCCAGGCCTTGCATGACTGTTTGCAATCTTTTCAACCTGAGAGTGGGTCAGTGCTAATAAAATATGTTGATGACTTGTTGTTGTGTTCTGACTCACTCGAGTCATCCCTGGCAGATACTAAACAACTTCTGTTTCACCTCTCCCAGACAGGACACCGGGTTTCAAAAGATAAGCTGCAGTTATGCCGGACCAGGGTTAAATACTTCGGACACTGCTTGACGCAAGGACTTAGGCACCTCACCACTGATAGAATACAGGTGATTCACGACGTGACTCTGCCACAAACTCAGCAACAAATCCGCACTTTCCTCAGTATGTGTGGGTACTGTCGGAACTGGATTCCAGGGTTCTCCATACTGGCATTACCTTTGCAAGAAATGGTCTCTTCGAACAAATCGGAACGGGTCTCTCACACAGATGAGTCTGAACTTGCGTTAGAGAGACTAAAACAGTGTTTATCACAAGCACTTGCATTGGGTATGCCAGATTATGAGAACACCTTTGAATTGTACGGTACTGAAAGTGCTGGGTGTGCGGCAGGAGTCTTAACACAGAGACATGGTGATGCCAGCAGACCGGTAGCCTACTACAGTGCACAATTGGACACCGTAGCACGGTCTCTCCCCACTTGCTTGCGAAGTGTTGCAGCGATAGCTTTGCTGGTTAAGTAAAAGCGAGGACGTAGTTTTAGGACACGACTTGACCATTCATACACCTCATGCAGTGTCAGCCTTACTGAACTTCGCCCAAACCTAGACATGTCTCATCTGCTCGGTTTACAAAGTGGGAATTATTACTGATTGGCCCGGTAAACATCAACATTAAGAGATTCAGCTCACTAAATCCTGCAAATTACTTGCCAAGTGTGCCTGGTCATGCACAAAGGGTGGAGGATGAGAATGATGGTGAAGGAGGATTTAGTGCAGATACTGATATGCATGATTGTATGGAATACCTGAACCAAACTTTCACTGCGAGACCTGACATCAGTGACAACCCACTGGAAGGAGTAGACTTTACCTTCTACACTGACGGTAGTTGCCACAGACAGACGGAATCGGGAGACCTGTGCACCGGATATGCAGTTGTAGATGACGAAGGTATTATAGAAGCTGAACCCCTTGGCCCACCGCACTCAGCACAAGTCGCTGAGCTGGTCGCACTGACCAGAGCATGTGAGTTGGCCAAGGGTAAGTCAGCTAAGATATACACGAACTCTAGGTACGCCTTTGGAGTAGTGCATGATTTTGGGGCCCTGTGGCGCCTCAGAAATTTCATGATGGCAGCTGGCACACCTGTAGCGCATGCGTCCCACATCAAAAGGCTTCTGACAGCAATACAGGAACCAGACAGAGTGGCTGTTATCAAGTGTAAAGCACACACTCACAACCAAGACCCAATCTCACTTGGTAACAGCCGGGCAGACGAAGCTGCAAAATCAGCAGCAAGCACCACCATACAAACAAACATCACACCACTGATGACATTTAACATGGTTAACACACAACAGTTAATTGAAATGCAAAATGTGTGTTCCCTACAGGAAAAGGCGGTCTGGAAGGCGAAGGGATATGGTCAGGAGTCCACAGGACTTTGGACAGATGGACACGGTAATCCAGTGGCCCCCAGAGCATATCTTCCAAGCCTAGCTGAGGTGGCACACGGTCTGACTCATCTGGGTAAAGAAGGTATGTGCAAGCTGGTAAAAGCCTACTGGAGTGCACCAGGATTCTCTTCTCATGCGGGTAAGAAAGCAATGACATGTCTTGCCTGCTTGAGGAAGAATATTGGTAAGGCAATACCAAAGGAGCCATCCCATATCCCTCCTACAGACGGACCTTTTCAGGTAATACAACTCGACTTCATACAGTTACCACCCTGTAGGAATTTAAAATATGTGTTAGTATGTACTGATGTGCTTTCCAACTGGGTAGAAGCGTTCCCTGCTGCCACAAATACTGCTACGTTCACTGTAAAGAAAATCGTGCAGGAATTTGTGTGCAGATATGGTATACCTAGAATGATTGAAAGTGATAGGGGTACCCATTTCACAGGTGAAATCTTTCAGGTCATGTGCAAACTGATGGGAATTAATAGCAAGCTGCATATTCCGTACCGACCACAGGCGAGTGCGAAGGTAGAGAGAATGAACAGCACTATTAAGAACAAGCTGAGCAAAGTGATGGCTGAAACTGGATTGTTGTGGCCAGAAGCTTTGCCACTAGTGTTGTACAGCATCAGAACCACTCCCAGGTCACCGCTTAACTTATCACCCTTTGAGGTTCTTTTTGGTCGACAACCGCATGTAATGATAGACCCCCAGGATGATTTGAAGTGCAATAATGAAATAACTGTGAAATATTTGGTTAGGATGAGCCAGCAGCTGAGAGATCAACAAAGAAATCTAAAGCTGGTGATTTCTGACCTACCGAACAGTAATTGTCATGACATTGAGCCTGGGGATTATGTGATGATTCGAAATTTTCTAAGCTCAGGTTGCCTCATAGACAGGTGGGAAGGACCGTATCAAGTCTTGTTAACCAGCACAACAGCACTAAAGGTCGCCGAAAGAGAGACTTGGGTCCACTCGTCCCACTGCAAGAAGGTCGCTGACCCGGAGAAAACTCGTGACAAAGAGCAAGGTGAAGAGAACCTCGAATCACTAGAGAGTCTATTCCGGGAAAGCTGAGAGGCAGGACTGTTGAACGGCACCTGAGCGCGGAGAGCAACAAGATCAAGGACGGTTGTCGTACCATTTTCTTTTTTCACCCCCCACTGCATTTTCCTTTCTCTTCTCCTCCTTATTCTCCTTCTTTTCCCTAACGAAATGGATCTATCACAAGAGACTACGTTTCGGGTTCTGCTGGTAATTTTGTTTTTGTTCAGGACAATCTGTTTTGGTGAGGGTCCCAGAGAGGTCGAGCAAGGATCTGGAATGGGTTCTGATGGCGAGTACGGATTTGTAGGATCTCAGGCGCAGCGCATCGCTCTAGTAAAGGCTGGTATCAGTAAGCTCTCTGGTAGTCACGGAGCTCGGAGGCAATGTGAGGGGTTATTGTCTGATGAATATTGTATTTGTAGATATTGCGAGAACATAGTCGAAGATGGGTGCATCCAGAGATGTCAGTCCAACATTAATATCGACATGGACCGACATCCGTTGAGTGACAGAATGCTGGGTGTGCTCCCAAGTACCTCAAGGACAGAGTAAGTCGGGATTAGTGCCATATCCTTTAACGTTAGATGAGGTACTCGAATTATGGGGTGGGAGACCGGTGGACAAGAAATTCAATATATCTAGGCCCCCTAGCTTGAAGCTCCACCAGTACCATGTAGATAGATCACTAATATGTTTTAATGTCTCCAATTTCCGAAAACCCGGAAATTGGGAAATAACCTGGAATAACGAGACAATGACCTTCTCACACAGAGCTGATAGGATACCTATTGACTCTGAACTTGTACGCAAGATAGCCAACAGTGGGAGGTATTTTCAGTACAGGTAAACACGTGGGAGCAAGACCATGTGGGTTGGAAAGGTATCACAGGGATATTGTACCCACATCATCCAGCCTGATACTTGTACTAAGCAAATGAGAGAACTAGGGATTGATTTCTTTACATGGAAGATTTGCAATATGGTGTTACATTTCGTCCCCTATGTTCTCCCAGATGATGCCTATTTCATATGTGGGAGGAAAGCGTACAAGTGGCTCACTCCGAGCTCTGAGGGATTGTGTTACATTGGAAGGGTACTACCAGAGGTCATGACCATAGAGCACGATAAAATGAAAGACATTCACCGCAACGCTCAGACTCCTTATACTCATACCCACTAAGAACACATCATCAAGAGACACATCATAGATTGGACAGAGCACGCAGCCTCCGATTTGATTCATGAATCCACCGGGATTCAAATTCTTCTCGCATTAGACATCAACCGTACTGCCAGAGAAATTATACATTTTAGGTACATCCATGCGCTTGCAAACTTGATAGATAATATCACTGAGATGTATGATGACACCTTTAGGTATACGGGCAGGGAGTTACAAGCCTACAAGACGGAGCTGGTTCAGCACAGGATGGTCCTGAATTATGTCACGGCTGTGACGGGTGGGTACTGTGTTACTTTGGCAACTCAATATGGCGTGAAGTGCTGTACGTATATTACGAATAACACTGACGACCCCACGGAGATCATCAATCAAAAGATGGATGAGATTTTACAGTTGAAGTGGGAGTTCCGGAGGAAACACAACCTTACCTTGACGGCTGTGGGTAATGAATTGACCGGCTGGGTCTCATGGTTAAACCCACTCAAATGGTTTTCTGGATTAGGAGAGTGGGTGCAGAATGTAATTGCAAGTGTAGGAAAGTTTCTCCTTTGTATCCTAGGTGTCGTCATAATTATTGGTTTGATATTCAGGTGTGTTCGAATTCTGACGCGGCGCAAGCACAGCACAAATTTGATGAGTCTAAGGAGCGAGGGCGTAACAGCGGCAGATTTGGTTTATGATCCATCCATAGAGACAGCGTTACAATCCGTAAATGAATTTCATGGCCTGTTTCTTTCACCATTTTCTCTGTCTCCCCCTTTACCCAGAAACATCCAACCGGAAAAGACGTCAGCCCTACCCAAATGTTTATGTGAATGTATTTTTATATATGTGTCTTACTTTCATTCCTACAACCTCCAGTTAATGGCACACAGTCGACAGGTGTTATCCACATATACTAGCACTCACATATGTTCCCCCTCCATGTATCATCAACTAAATGTGCTCCCCATTTGTTGGTATTAGAAACCGAAAAAGTGAGGGTCAAAAGCCCTCACCCAAAAGGAGCTCGGTAGTGTTTGTTTGCCCAAGTACAGACCCTTAATACGGGATAAGAAGGATTTAATGTATACTTCGCAATACCTCGAAGCTCACTTAGAACATATACAGCACGATGATACATGCCCCTCAGACATTGATTCATACATACATACTTTTACTGTCCCACTAGACTATACATTTCCCACCTACAACTCTCCCCCGATCATCCAAACCTGTATATATTGTATAGATAATATTTTCTGTTCAGTAGTCAAGTGTGGTAGTTATTGATGACTGCCAAAGGGTGGACTGTCGAAGTCGAAAATATTACAGCCATACACATCACGGACAAACTCCACACAGATGGCCTCCGTGCGCGTGCTTGTTCTGCCGTACGTGCGCATACTCGCAAGCTGCGTATAGCCGCTCATGCGGTAGTGCATATTAGCGCGTGGTATGAGTTATTACGGTAGCATTTGTAATCGCATGGAAAAGCCACTAAGACACATTTCATATTTAATACACATAGTGCACAATTTACACATAGTCTACATGCACCACACCAGCGAGTTACACTTGCTTAAAAGGTATAATGACAAAGGGATTCACCTTTACAGGATATGAGGGGACAGAATTAGGTTAGGAGGTGGTGTTTGGTATCCAGCTGTAAGGTATTTTAAGAGCAACATTCCGGTATCAGTTTGCGGAAGATAGCACGCTCCTGCGAATAGATATGCGCAGGAGCAGAATATTAATATCAACTGCATTTACTGTACTCCTGATATTCGGCGGGAACCCAGTGGAGACCAACTGCAAGTGCACCTGGACCAGACATCGCCCACCTATTCAAACCGACCTATGACCTCTCCTGTACTGTAAATGACCATCCCAGTGACCTATAGGTTAAGAGATTACAGTTTCCATTGTATTAGGTTTTGGACAAATGTATAAAAGGCCAGCTGCATGCCCGGCCAGACACATTCTCTGAAGGTCATCTACCTTGATTGACTGAGGACCGGACCGGGTAGCGCTGGCGAACAAACGTATGTACCATTGACTGTAGCCTCTTCTCCTATTGTATTGTATTATTGTTGTAACCCCCTGCTAGTAAATAACCGTTGGTGGGTTGGACCCCAACATATTTTTAAATACAATTGGTGTCGTGTCCCTTTTCCTGCTAAGGTTTAAAGGGTATTTACAGCCACTCGGGCTGCTGCATTGTGTTAACAGCGTGTAGGCCTGTGTGTGCAAATTGAGTACTTACTACGCTCGTTCGGCGTAGGTACGCAGAGTGCGCACACGGTACGATCTTGTGTACGCAAGGTGTGTAAACAGCACAGAGGTTAAGGATTGTATACAGCGGCCGCAGCGGCTTGAACTTAGGTGAAATAAGGCACTGCTTTTGTCCTGTAAAATAATCAGCATTCACACCACATAACTCCAGCACTGCTCCTGCATGTCTCCACATCCCTCCAGCACTGCTCCTGCATGTCTCCACATCCCTCCAGCACTGCTCCTGCATGTCTCCACATCCCTCCAGCACTGCTCCTGCATGTCTCCACATCCCTACTGCACTGCTCCTGCATGTCTCCACATCCCTCCAGCACTGCTCCTGCATGTTTCCACATACCTCCTGCACTGCTCCTGGATGTCCCCACACCCCTCCAGCACTGCTCCTGCATGTCTCCACATCCTTCCGGCACTGCTCCTGCATGTCTCCACATCCCTCCAGCACTGCTCCTGCATGTTTCCACAAACCTCCTGCACTGCTCCTGCATGTCTCTACATCCCTCCAGCACTGCTCCTGCATGTCCCCACACCCCTCCTGCACTGCTCCTGCATGTCCCCACACCCCTCCTGCATTGCTTCTGCATGGCTCCAAATCCTTCCAGTGCTACTCCTGCATGTCCCTACATCCCACCAGCACTGCTCCTGCATGTCTCCACATCCCTCCAGCACTGCTCCTGCATGTCCCTACATCCCACCAGCACTGCTCCTGCATGTCCCCACATACCTCCAGCACTGCTCCTGCATTTCCCCACATCCCTTCTGCATGTCCCCACACCCCTCCTGCACTGCTCCTGCATGTCCCCACACCCCTCCTGCACTGCTTCTGCATGGCTCCAAATCCTTCCAGTGCTACTCCTGCATGTCCCTACATCCCTCCAGCACTGCTCCTGCATGTCCCCACATACCTCCAGCACTGCTCCTGCATTTCCCCACATCCCTTCTGCATGTCCCCACACCCCTCCTGCACTGCTCCTGCATGGCTTCACATCCCTCCAGCGCTGCTCCTGCATGGCTCCAAATCCTTCCAGTGCTACTCCTGCATGTCCCTACATCCCTCCAGCACTGCTCCTGCATATCCCCACATACCTCCAGCACTGCTCCTGCATTTCCCCACATCCCTTCTGCACTGCTCCTGCATGTCTCCACATCCCTCCAGCACTGCTCCTGCATGTCTCTACATCCCTCTAGCACTGCTCCTGCATATCTCCACATCTCTCCAGCACTGCTCCTGCGTGTCTCCACATCCCTCCAGCACTGCTCCTGCATGTCTCCACATCCCTCCAGCACTGCTCCTGCATGTCTCTACATCCCTCTAGCACTGCTCCTGCATGTCTCCAAATCACTCCAGCACTGCTCCTGCGTGTCTACACATCCCTCCACCACTGCTCCTGCATGTCTCCACATCCCTTCAGCACTGCTCCTGCATGTCTCCACATCCCTCCAGCACTGCTCCTGCATGTCTCCACATCCTTCCGGCACTGCTCCTGCATGTCTCCACATCCCTCCTGCACTGCTGCTGCATGTCTCCACACCCCTCCTTCACTGCTCTTGCATGTCTCCACATCCCTCCTTCACTGCTCTTGCATGTCTCCACATCCCTCCAGCACTGCTCCTGCATGTCTCCACATCCCTCCAGCACTGCTCCTGCATGTCCCTACATCCCACCAGCACTGCTCCTGCATGTCCCCACATACCTCCAGCACTGCTCCTGCATTTCCCCACATCCCTTCTGCATGTCCCCACACCCCTCCTGCACTGCTCCTGCATGGCTCCAAATCCTTCCAGTGCTACCCCTGCATGTCCCTACATCCCTCCAGCACTGCTCCTGCATGTCCCCACATACCTCCAGCACTGCTCCTGCATGTCTCCACATCCCTCAAGCACTGCTCCTGCATGTCTCCACATCCCTCCAGCACTGCTCCTGCATGTCTCCACACCCCTCCAGCACTGCTCCTGCATGTCTCCACATCCCTCCAGCACTGCTCCTGCATGTCTCCACATCCCTCCAGCACTGCTCCTGCATGTCTCCACATCCCTCCAGCACTGCTCCTGCATGTCTCCACATCCCTCCAGCACTGCTCCTGCATGTCTCCACATCCCTCCAGCACTGCTCCTGCATGTCTCCACATCCCTCCAGCACTGCTCCTGCATGTCTCCACATCCCTCCAGCACTGCTCCTGCATGTCTCCACATCCCCCCAGCACTGCTCCTGCATGTCTCCACATCCCTACTGCACTGCTCCTGCATGTCCCCACATCCCTCCAGCACTGCTCCTGCATGTCTCCATATCCCTCCAGCACTGCTCCTGCATGTCTCCACATCCCTCCAGCACTGCTCCTGCATGTCTCCACATCCCTCCTGCACTGCTCCTGCATGTCCCCACATCCCTCCAGCACTGCTCCTGCATGTCCCCACATCCCTCCAGCACTGCTCCTGCATGTCTCCACATCCCTCCAGCACTGCTCCTGCATGTCCCCACACCCCTCCTGCACTGCTCCTACATGTCTCCACATCCCTCCAGCTCTGCTCCTGCATGTCTCCACACCCCTCCAGCACTGCTCCTGCATGTCTCCATATCCCTCCAGCACTGCTCCTGCATGTCTCCACATCCCTCCAGCACTGCTCCTGCATGTCTCCACATCCCTCCAGCACTGCTCCTGCATGTCTCCACATCCCTCCAGCACTGCTCCTGCATGTCTCCACATCCCTCCAGCACTGCTCCTGCATGTCTCCACATCCCTCCAGCACTGCTCCTGCATGTCTCACATCCCTCCAGCACTGCTCCTGCATGTCTCACATCCCTCCAGCACTGCACCTGCATGTCTCCACATCCCTCCAGCACTGCTCCTGCATGTATCCACATCCCTCCAGCACTGCTCCTCCATGTCTCCACATCCCTCCAGCACTGCTCCTGCATGTCTCCACATCCCTCCAGCACTGCTCCTGCATGTCTCCACACCCCTCCAGCACTGCTCCTGCATGTCTCCACATCCCTCCAGCACTGCTCCTGCATGTCTCACATCCCTCCAGCACTGCTCCTGCATGTCTCCACATCCCCCCAGCACTGCTCCTGCATGTCTCCACACCCCTCCTGCACTGCTCCTGCATGTCTCCACATCCCTCCAGCACTGCTCCTGCATGTCCCCACATCCCTCCTGCACTGCTTCTGCATGTCTCCACACCCCTCCAGCACTGCTCCTGCATGTCTCCACATCCCTCCAGCACTGCTCCTGCATGTCTCCACATCCCTCCAGCACTGCTCCTGCATGTCTCCACATCCCTCCTGCACTGCTCCTGCATGTCTCCACATCCCTCCTGCACTGCTCCTGCATGTCTCCACATCCCTCCTGCACTGCTCCTGCATGTCTCCACACCCCTCCAGCACTGCTCCTGCATGTCTCCACATCCCTCCAGCACTGCTCCTGCATGTCTCCACATCCCTCCAGCACTGCTCCTGCATGTCTCCACACCCCTCCAGCACTGCTCCTGCATGTCTCCACATCCCTCCAGCACTGCTCCTGCATGTCTCCACATCCCTCCTGCACTGCTTCTGCATGTCTCCACATCCCTCCTGCACTGCTCCTGCATGTCTCCACATCCCTCCAGCACTGCTCCTGCATGTCTCCACATCCCTCCTGCACTGCTCCTGCATGTCTCCACATCCCTCCTGCACTGCTCCTGCATGTCTCCACACCCCTCCAGCACTGCTCCTGCATGTCTCCACATCCCTCCAGCACTGCTCCTGCATGTCTCCACATCCCTCCAGCACTGCTCCTGCATGTCTCCACATCCCTCCTGCACTGCTCCTGCATGTCTCCACATCCCTCCTGCACTGCTCCTGCATGTCTCCACATCCCTCCTGCACTGCTCCTGCATGTCTCCACACCCCTCCAGCACTGCTCCTGCATGTCTCCACACCCCTCCAGCACTGCTCCTGCATGTCTCCACATCCCTCCAGCACTGCTCCTGCATGTCCCCACATCCCTCCTGCACTGCTCCTGCATGTCTCCACACCCCTCCAGCACTGCTCCTGCATGTCTCCACATCCCTCCAGCACTGCTCCTGCATGTCTCCACATCCCTCCTGCACTGCTCCTGCATGTCTCCACATCCCTCCTGGACTGCTCCTGCATGTCTCCACATCCCTCCAGCACTGCTCCTGCATGTCTCCACATCCCTCCTGCACTGCTCCTGCATGTCTCCACATCCCTCCAGCACTGCTCCTGCATGTCTCCACACCCCTCCTGCACTGCTCCTGCATGTCTCCACATCCCTCCTGCACTGCTCCTGCATGTCTCCACATCCCTCCAGCACTGCTCCTGCATGTCTCCACACCCCTCCTGCACTGCTCCTGCATGTCTCCGCATCCATCCAGCACTGCTCCTGCATGTCTCCACATCCCTCCAGCCCTGCTCCTGCATGTCTCCACATCCCTCCAGTACTGCTCCTGCATGTCTCCACACCCCTCCTGCACTGCTCCTGCATGTCTCCGCATCCATCCAGCACTGCTCCTGCATGTCCCCACATCCCTCCAGCACTGCTCCTGCATGTCTCCACACCCCTCCTGCACTGCTCCTGCATGTCTCCGCATCCATCCAGCACTGCTCCTGCATGTCCCCACATCCTTCCAGCACTGCTCCTGCATGTCCCCACATCCCTCCAGCACTGCTCCTGCATGTCCCCACATCCCTCCAGCCCTGCTCCTGCATGTCTCCACACCCCTCCTGCACTGCTCCTGCATGTCTTCGCATCCATCCAGCACTGCTCCTGCATGTCCCCACATCCCTCCAGCACTGCTCCTGCATGTCTCCACACCCCTCCTGCACTGCTCCTGCATGTCTCCGCTTCCATCCAGCACTGCTCCTGCATGTCCCCACACCCCTCCTGCACTGCTTCTGCATGTCTCCACATCCCTCCTGCACTGCTCCTGCATGTCTCCACACCCCTCCAGCACTGCTCCTGCATGTCTCCATATCCCTCCAGCACTGCTCCTGCATGTCTCCACATCCCTCCAGCACTTCTCCTGAATCTCCCCACACCCCTCCTGCACTGCTCCTGCATGTCTCCACATCCCTCCTGCACTGCTTCTGTATGTCCCCACACCCCTCCTGCACTGCTCCTGCATGTCTCCACATCCCTCCAGCACTGCTCCTGCATCTCCCCACACCCCTCCTGCACTGCTCCTGCATGTCTCCACATCCCTCCTGCACTGCTCCTGTATGTCCCCACACCCCTCCTGCACTGCTCCTGCATGTCTCCACATCCCTCCAGCACTGCTCCTGCATGTCTCCACATCCCTCCAGCACTGCTCCTGCATGTCTCCACATCCCTCCAGCACTGCTCCTGCATGTCTCCACATCCCTCCTGCACTGCTCCTGCATGTCTACACATCCCTCCTGCACTGCTCCTGCATGTCTCCACATCCCCCCAGCACTGCTCCTGCATGTCTCCACATACCTCCAACACTGCTCCTGCATGTCCTCACATCCCTCCAGCACTGCTCCTGCATGTCTCCACATCCCTCCAGCACTGCTCCTGCATGTCTCCATATCCCTCCAGCACTGCTCCTGCATGTCTCCACATCCTTCCAGCACTGCTCCTGCATGTCTCCACATCCCTCCAGCACTGCTCCTGCATGTCTCCACATCCCTCCAGCACTGCTCCTGCATGTCTCCACACCCCTCCTGCACTGCTCCTGCATGTCTCCACATCCCTCCAGCACTGCTCCTGCATGTCTCCACATCCCTCCAGCACTGCTTCTGCATGTCTCCATATCCCTCCAGCACTGCTCCTGCATGTCTCCACATCCCTCCAGCACTGCTCCTGCATGTGCCCACACCCCTCCAGCACTGCTCCTGCATGTCTCCACATCCTTCCAGCACTGCTCCTGCATGTCTCCACATCCCTCCAGCACTGCTCCTGCATGTCTCCACACCCCTCCTGCACTGCTCCTGCATGTCTCCACACCCCTCCTGCACTGCTCCTGCATGTCTCCACATCCCTCCAGCACTGCTCCTGCATGTCTCCACATCCCTCCAGCACTGCTCCTGCATGTCTCCACATCCCTCCTGCACTGCTCCTGCATGTCTCCACATACCTCCAGCACTGCTCCTGCATGTCTCCACACCCCTCCTGCACTGCTCCTGCATGTCTCCATATCCTTCCAGCACTGCTCCTGCATGTCTCCACACCCCTCCTGCATGTCTCCACACCCCTCCAGCACTGCTCCTGCATGTCTCCACATCCCTCCTGCACTGCTCCTGCATGTCTCCACACCCCTCCAGCACTGCTCCTGCATGTCTCCACACCCCTCCAGCACTGCTCCTGCATGTCTCCACACCCCTCCTGCACTGCTCCTGCATGTCTCCACACCCCTCCTGCACTGCTCCTGCATGTCTCCACACCCCTCCAGCACTGCTCCTGCATGTCTCCACACCCCTCCAGCACTGCTCCTGCATGTCCCCACACCCCTCCAGCACTGCTCCTGCATGTCTCCACATCCTTCCAGCACTGCTCCTGCATGTCTCCACATCCCTCCAGCACTGCTCCTGCATGTCTCCACACCCCTCCTGCACTGCTCCGGCATGTCTCCACACCCCTCCTGCACTGCTCCTGCATGTCTCCACATCCCTCCTGCACTGCTCCTGCATGTCTCCACACCCCTCCAGCACTGCTCCTGCATGTCTCCACATCCCTCCAGCACTGCTCCTGCATGTCTCCACATCCCTCCAGCACTGCTCCTGCATGTCTCCACATCCCCCCTGCACTGCTCCTGCATGTCTCCACATCCCTCCTGCACTGCTCCTGCATGTCTCCACATCCCTCCAGCACTGCTCCTGCATGTCTCCACATCCCTCCTGCACTGCTCCTGCATGTCTCCACATCCCTCCAGCACTGCTCCTGCATGTCTCCACACCCCTCCTGCACTGCTCCTGCATGTCTCCACATCCCTCCTGCACTGCTCCTGCATGTCTCCACATCCCTCCAGCACTGCTCCTGCATGTCTCCACACCCCTCCTGCACTGCTCCTGCATGTCTCCGCATCCATCCAGCACTGCTCCTGCATGTCTCCACATCCCTCCAGCCCTGCTCCTGCATGTCTCCACATCCCTCCAGCACTGCTCCTGCATGTCTCCACACCCCTCCTGCACTGCTCCTGCATGTCTCCGCATCCATCCAGCACTGCTCCTGCATGTCCCCACATCCCTCCAGCACTGCTCCTGCATGTCTCCACACCCCTCCTGCACTGCTCCTGCATGTCTCCGCATCCATCCAGCACTGCTCCTGCATGTCCCCACATCCTTCCAGCACTGCTCCTGCATATCCCCACATCCCTCCAGCACTGCTCCTGCATGTCCCCACATCCCTCCAGCCCTGCTCCTGCATGTCTCCACACCCCTCCTGCACTGCTCCTGCATGTCTCCGCATCCATCCAGCACTGCTCCTGCATGTCCCCACATCCCTCCAGCACTGCTCCTGCATGTCTCCACACCCCTCCTGCACTGCTCCTGCATGTCTCCGCATCCATCCAGCACTGCTCCTGCATGTCCCCACACCCCTCCTGCACTGCTTCTGCATGTCTCCACATCCCTCCTGCACTGCTCCTGCATGTCTCCACACCCCTCCAGCACTGCTCCTGCATGTCTCCATATCCCTCCAGCACTGCTCCTGCATGTTTCCAAATCACTCCAGCACTGCTCCTGCATCTCCCCACACCCCTCCTGCACTGCTCCTGCATGTCTCCACATCCCTCCAGCACTGCTCCTGCATGTCTCCACATCCCTCCAGCACTGCTCCTGCATGTCTCCACATCCCTCCAGCACTGCTCCTGCATGTCTCCATATCCCTCCAGCACTGCTCCTGCATGTCTCCACATCCTTCCAGCACTGCTCCTGCATGTCTCCACATCCCTCAAGCACTGCTCCTGCATGTCTCCACATCCCTCCAGCACTGCTCCTGCATGTCTCCACACCCCTCCTGCACTGCTCCTGCATGTCTCCACATCCCTCCAGCACTGCTCCTGCATGTCTCCACATCCCTCCAGCACTGCTCCTGCATGTCTCCATATCCCTCCAGCACTGCTCCTGCATGTCTCCACATCCCTCCAGCACTGCTCCTGCATGTCCCCACACCCCTCCAGCACTGCTCCTGCATGTCTCCACATCCTTCCAGCACTGCTCCTGCATGTCTCCACATCCCTCCAGCACTGCTCCTGCATGTCCCCACACCCCTCCAGCACTGCTCCTGCATGTCTCCACATCCTTCCAGCACTGCTCCTGCATGTCTCCACATCCCTCAAGCACTGCTCCTGCATGTCTCCACACCCCTCCAGCACTGCTCCTGCATGTCTCCACATCCCCCCAGCACTGCTCCTGCATGTCTCCACATCCCTCCAGCACTGCTCCTGCATGTCTCCACACCCCTCCTGCACTGCTCCTGCATGTCTCCACACCCCTCCTGCACTGCTCCTGCATGTCTCCACATCCCTCCAGCACTGCTCCTGCATGTCTCCACATCCCTCCTGCACTGCTCCTGCATGTCTCCACACCCCTCCAGCACTGCTCCTGCATGTCTCCACATCCTTCCAGCACTGCTCCTGCATGTCTCCACATCCCTCCAGCACTGCTCCTGCATGTCTCCACACCCCTCCTGCACTGCTCCTGCATGTCTCCACACCCCTCCTGCACTGCTCCTGCATGTCTCCACATCCCTCCAGCACTGCTCCTGCATGTCTCCACATCCCTCCAGCACTGCTCCTGCATGTCTCCACATCCCTCCTGCACTGCTCCTGCATGTCTCCACATACCTCCAGCACTGCTCCTGCATGTCTCCACACCCCTCCTGCACTGCTCCTGCATGTCTCCATATCCTTCCAGCACTGCTCCTGCATGTCTCCACACCCCTCCTGCATGTCTCCACACCCCTCCAGCACTGCTCCTGCATGTCTCCACATCCCTCCTGCACTGCTCCTGCATGTCTCCACACCCCTCCAGCACTGCTCCTGCATGTCTCCACACCCCTCCAGCACTGCTACTGCATGTCTCCACACCCCTCCTGCACTGCTCCTGCATGTCTCCACACCCCTCCTGCACTGCTCCTGCATGTCTCCACACCCCTCCAGCACTGCTCCTGCATGTCTCCACACCCCTCCAGCACTGCTCCTGCATGTCCCCACACCCCTCCAGCACTGCTCCTGCATGTCTCCACATCCTTCCAGCACTGCTCCTGCATGTCTCCACATCCCTCCAGCACTGCTCCTGCATGTCTCCACACCCCTCCTGCACTGCTTCGGCATGTCTCCACACCCCTCCTGCACTGCTCCTGCATGTCTCCACATCCCTCCTGCACTGCTCCTGCATGTCTCCACACCCCTCCAGCACTGCTCCTGCATGTCTCCACATCCCTCCAGCACTGCTCCTGCATGTCTCCACATCCCTCCAGCACTGCTCCTGCATGTCTCCACATCCCCCCTGCACTGCTCCTGCATGTCTCCACATCCCTCCTGCACTGCTCCTGCATGTCTCCACATCCCTCCAGCACTGCTCCTGCATGTCTCCACATCCCTCCTGCACTGCTCCTGCATGTCTCCACATCCCTCCAGCACTGCTCCTGCATGTCTCCACACCCCTCCTGCACTGCTCCTGCATGTCTCCACATCCCTCCTGCACTGCTCCTGCATGTCTCCACATCCCTCCAGCACTGCTCCTGCATGTCTCCACACCCCTCCTGCACTGCTCCTGCATGTCTCCGCATCCATCCAGCACTGCTCCTGCATGTCTCCACATCCCTCCAGCCCTGCTCCTGCATGTCTCCACATCCCTCCAGCACTGCTCCTGCATGTCTCCACACCCCTCCTGCACTGCTCCTGCATGTCTCCGCATCCATCCAGCACTGCTCCTGCATGTCCCCACATCCCTCCAGCACTGCTCCTGCATGTCTCCACACCCCTCCTGCACTGCTCCTGCATGTCTCCGCATCCATCCAGCACTGCTCCTGCATGTCCCCACATCCTTCCAGCACTGCTCCTGCATATCCCCACATCCCTCCAGCACTGCTCCTGCATGTCCCCACATCCCTCCAGCCCTGCTCCTGCATGTCTCCACACCCCTCCTGCACTGCTCCTGCATGTCTCCGCATCCATCCAGCACTGCTCCTGCATGTCCCCACATCCCTCCAGCACTGCTCCTGCATGTCTCCACACCCCTCCTGCACTGCTCCTGCATGTCTCCGCATCCATCCAGCACTGCTCCTGCATGTCCCCACACCCCTCCTGCACTGCTTCTGCATGTCTCCACATCCCTCCTGCACTGCTCCTGCATGTCTCCACACCCCTCCAGCACTGCTCCTGCATGTCTCCATATCCCTCCAGCACTGCTCCTGCATGTTTCCAAATCACTCCAGCACTGCTCCTGCATCTCCCCACACCCCTCCTGCACTGCTCCTGCATGTCTCCACATCCCTCCAGCACTGCTCCTGCATGTCTCCACATCCCTCCAGCACTGCTCCTGCATGTCTCCACATCCCTCCAGCACTGCTCCTGCATGTCTCCATATCCCTCCAGCACTGCTCCTGCATGTCTCCACATCCTTCCAGCACTGCTCCTGCATGTCTCCACATCCCTCAAGCACTGCTCCTGCATGTCTCCACATCCCTCCAGCACTGCTCCTGCATGTCTCCACACCCCTCCTGCACTGCTCCTGCATGTCTCCACATCCCTCCAGCACTGCTCCTGCATGTCTCCACATCCCTCCAGCACTGCTCCTGCATGTCTCCATATCCCTCCAGCACTGCTCCTGCATGTCTCCACATCCCTCCAGCACTGCTCCTGCATGTCCCCACACCCCTCCAGCACTGCTCCTGCATGTCTCCACATCCTTCCAGCACTGCTCCTGCATGTCTCCACATCCCTCCAGCACTGCTCCTGCATGTCCCCACACCCCTCCAGCACTGCTCCTGCATGTCTCCACATCCTTCCAGCACTGCTCCTGCATGTCTCCACATCCCTCAAGCACTGCTCCTGCATGTCTCCACACCCCTCCAGCACTGCTCCTGCATGTCTCCACATCCCCCCAGCACTGCTCCTGCATGTCTCCACATCCCTCCAGCACTGCTCCTGCATGTCTCCACACCCCTCCTGCACTGCTCCTGCATGTCTCCACACCCCTCCTGCACTGCTCCTGCATGTCTCCACATCCCTCCAGCACTGCTCCTGCATGTCTCCACATCCCTCCTGCACTGCTCCTGCATGTCTCCACATACCTCCAGCACTGCTCCTGCATGTCTCCACATCCCTACAGCACTGCTCCTGCATGTCCCCACATCCCTCCTGCACTGCTCCTACATGTCCCCACACCCCTCCAGCACTGCTCCTGCATGTCCCCACATCCCTCCTGCACTGCTCCTACATGTCCCCACACCCCTCCAGCACTGCTCCTGCATGTCTCCACACCCCTCCTGCACTGCTCCTGCATGTCTCCACATCCCTCCAGCACTGCTCCTGCATGTCTCCACACCCCTCCTGCACTGCTCTTGCATGTCTCCACACCCATCCAGCACTGCTCCTGCATGTCTCCACATCCCTCCAGCACTGCTCCTGCATGTCTCCACACCCCTCCTGCACTGCTCCTGCATGTCTCCACACCCATCCAGCACTGCTCCTGCATGTCTCCACACCCCTCCTGCACTGCTCCTGCATGTCTCCACACCCCTCCTGCACTGCTCCTGCATGTCTCCACACCCCTCCAGCACTGCTCCTGCATGTCTCCACACCCCTCCAGCACTGCTCCTGCATGTCTCCACACCCCTCCTGCACTGCTCCTGCATGTCTCCACATCCCTCCTGCACTGCTTCTGTATGTCCCCACACCCCTCCTGCACTGCTCCTGCATGTCTCCACATCCCTCCAGCACTGCTCCTGCATCTCCCCACACCCCTCCTACACTGCTCCTGCATGTCTCCACATCCCTCCTGCACTGCTCCTGTATGTCCCCACACCCCTCCTGCACTGCTCCTGCATGTCTCCACATCCCTCCAGCACTGCTCCTGCATGTCTCCACATCCCTCCAGCGCTGCTCCTGCATGGCTCCAAATCCTTCCAGTGCTACTCCTGCATGTCCCTACATCCCTCCAGCACTGCTCCTGCATGTCCCCACATACCTCCAGCACTGCTCCTGCATGTCTCCACACCCCTCCTGCACTGCTCCTGCATGTCTCCACACCCCTCCTGCACTGCTCCTGCATGTCTCCACACCCCTCCAGCACTGCTCCTGCATGTCTCCACACCCCTCCAGCACTGCTCCTGCATGTCTCCACACCCCTCCTGCACTGCTCCTGCATGTCTCCACATCCCTCCTGCACTGCTTCTGTATGTCCCCACACCCCTCCTGCACTGCTCCTGCATGTCTCCACATCCCTCCAGCACTGCTCCTGCATCTCCCCACACCCCTCCTACACTGCTCCTGCATGTCTCCACATCCCTCCTGCACTGCTCCTGTATGTCCCCACACCCCTCCTGCACTGCTCCTGCATGTCTCCACATCCCTCCAGCACTGCTCCTGCATGTCTCCACACCCCTCCAGCACTGCTCCTGCATGTCTCCACACCCCTCCAGCACTGCTCCTGCATGTCTCCACATCCCTCCAGCACTGCTCCTGCATGTCTCCACATCCCTTCTGCACTGCTCCTGCATGTCTCCACATCCCTCCAGCACTGTTCCTGCATGTCTCCACATCCCTCCAGCACTGCTCCTGCATGTCTCTACATCCCTCTAGCACTGCTCCTGCATATCTCCACATCTCTCCAGCACTGCTCCTGCGTGTCTCCACACCCCTCCAGCACTGCTCCTGCATGTCTCCACATCCCTCTAGCACTGCTCCTGCATGTCTCCACATCCCTCCAGCACTGCTCCTGCATGTCTCCAAATCACTCCAGCACTGCTCCTGCGTGTCTACACATCCCTTCAGCACTGCTCCTGCATGTCTACACATCCCTCCACCACTGCTCCTGCATGTCTCCACATCCCTTCAGCACTGCTCCTGCATGTCTCCACATCCCTTCAGCACTGCTCCTGCATGTTTCCACATACCTCCTGCACTGCTCCTGCATGTCTCTACACCCCTCCTGCACTGCTCCTGCATGTCCCCACACCCCTCCTGCATTGCTTCTGCATGGCTCCAAATCCTTCCAGTGCTACTCCTGCATGTCCCTACATCCCACCAGCACTGCTCCTGCATGTCTCCACATCCCTTCTGCATGTCCCCACACCCCTCCTGCACTGCTCCTGCATGTCTCCACATCCCTCCAGCACTGCTCCTGCATGTCCCTACATCCCACCAGCACTGCTCCTGCATGGCTTCACATCCCTCTAGCACTGCTCCTGCATATCTCCACATCTCTCCAGTACTGCTCCTGCATGTCCCCACATACCTCCAGCACTGCTCCTGCATTTCCCCACATCCCTTCTGCACTGCTCCTGCATGTCTCCACATCCATCCAGCACTGTTCCTGCATGTCTCCACATCCCTCCAGCACTGCTCCTGCATGTCTCTACATCCCTCTAGCACTGCTCCTGCATATCTCCACATCTCTCCAGTACTGCTCCTGCATGTCTCCACATCCCTCTAGCACTGCTCCTGCATGTCTCCACATCCCTCCAGCACTGCTCCTGCATGTCTCCACATCCCTCCAGCACTGCTCCTGCATGTCTCCACATCCCTCCAGCACTGCTCCTGCATGTCTCCACACCCCTCCAGCACTGCTCCTGCATGTCTCCACATCCTTCCGGCACTGCTCCTGCATGTCTCCACATCCCTCCAGCACTGCTCCTGCATGTCTCCACACCCCTCCAGCACTGCTCCTGCATGTCTCCACATCCCTCCAGCACTGCTCCTGCATGTCTCCACATCCCTCCAGCACTGCTCCTGCATGTCTCCACATCCCTCCAGCACTGCTCCTGCATGTCTCCACATCCTTCCGGCACTGCTCCTGCATTTCCCCACATCCCTTCTGCACTGCTCCTGCATGTCTCCACATCCATCCAGCACTGTTCCTGCATGTCTCCACATCCCTCCAGCACTGCTCCTGCATGTCTCTACATCCCTCTAGCACTGCTCCTGCATATCTCCACATCTCTCCAGTACTGCTCCTGCATGTCTCCACATCCCTCCAGCACTGCTCCTGCATGTCTCCACACCCCTCCTGCACTGCTCCTGCATGTCTCCACATCCTTCCGGCACTGCTCCTGCATGTCTCCACATCCCTCCAGCACTGCTCCTGCATGTCTCCACACCCCTCCAGCACTGCTCCTGCATGTCTCCACATCCCTCCAGCACTGCTCCTGCATGTCTCCACATCCTTCCGGCACTGCTCCTGCATGTCTCCACATCCTTCCGGCACTGCTCCTGCATGTCCCCACATCCTTCCTGCACTGCTCCTGCATGTCTCCACACCCCTCCAGCACTGCTCCTGCATGTCTCCACATCCCTCCAGCACTGCTCCTGCATGTCTCCACATCCCTCCAGCACTGTTCCTGCATGTCTCCACATCCCTCCAGCACTGCTCCTGCATGTCTCCACATCCCTCCTGCACTGCTCCTGCATGTCTCCACACCCCTCCAGCACTGCTCCTGCATGTCTCCACATCCCTCCAGCACTGCTCCTGCATGTCTCCACATCCCTCCAGCACTGTTCCTGCATGTCTCCACATCCCTCCAGCACTGCTCCTGCATGTCTCCACATCCCTCCTGCACTGCTCCTGCATGTCTCCACACCCCTCCAGCACTGCTCCTGCATGTCTCCACATCCCTCCAGCACTGCTCCTGCATGTCTCCACATCCCTCCAGCACTGTTCCTGCATGTCTCCACATCCCTCCAGCACTGCTCCTGCATGTCTCCACATCCCTCCAGCACTGCTCCTGCATGTCTCCACACCCCTCCAGCACTACTCCTGCATGTCTCTACATCCCTCCAGCACTGCTCCTGCATGTCTCCACATCCCTCCAGCACTGCTCCTGCATGTCTCCACATCCCTCCAGCACTGTTCCTGCATGTCTCCACATCCCTCCAGCACTGTTCCTGCATGTCTCCACATCCCTCCAGCACTGCTCCTGCATGTCTCCACATCCCTCCAGCACTGCTCCTGCATGTCTCTACATCCCTCCAGCACTGCTCCTGCATGTCTCCACATCCCTCCAGCACTGCTCCTGCATGTCTCCACATCCCTCCAGCACTGTTCCTGCATGTCTCCACACCCCTCCTGCACTGCTCCTGCATGTCTCCACACCCCTCCAGCACTGCTCCTGCATGTCTCCACATCCCTCCAGCACTGCTCCTGCATGTCTCCATATCCCTCCAGCTCTGCTCCTGCATGTCTCCACACCCCTCCAGCACTGCTCCTGCATGTCTCCACATCCCTCCAGCACTGCTCCCGCATGTCTCCACATCCCTCCAGCACTGCTCCTGCATGTCTCCACACCCCTCCAGCACTACTCCTGCATGTCTCTACATCCCTCTAGCACTGCTCCTGCATATCTCCACATCTCTCCAGCACTGCTCCTGCATGTCTCCACATCCCTCCAGCTCTGCTCCTGCATGTCTCCACATCCCTCCTGCACTGCTCCTGCATGTCTCCACATCCCTCCAGCACTGCTCCTGCATGTCTCCACACCCCTCCAGCACTGCTCCTGCATGTCTCCACATCCCTCCAGCTCTGCTCCTGCATGTCTCCACATCCCTCCTGCACTGCTCCTGCATGTCTCCACATCCCTCCTGCACTGCTCCTGCATGTCTCCACATCCCTCCAGCACTACTCCTGCATGTCTCCACATCCCTCCTGCACTGCTCCTGCATGTCTCCACATCCCTCCAGCACTACTCCTGCATGTCTCCACATCCCTCCAGCACTGCTCCTGCATGTCTCCACATCCCTCCAGCACTACTCCTGCATGTCTCCACATCCCTCCTGCACTGCTCCTGCATGTCCCACATCCCTCCAGCACTGCTCCTGCATGTCTCCACATCCCTCCAGCACTGTTCCTGCATGTCTCCACATCCCTCCAGCACTGTTCCTGCATGTCTCCACATCCCTCCAGCACTGCTCCTGCATGTCTCCATATCCCTCCAGCACTACTCCTGCATGTCTCCACATCCCTCCTGCACTGCTCCTGCATGTCTCCACATCCCTCCTGCACTGCTCCTGCATGTCTCCACATCCATCCTGCACTGTTCCTGCATGTCTCCACACTGCTCCTGCACTGCTCCTGCATGTCCCACATCCCTCCAGCACTGCTCCTGCATGTCTCCACACCCCTCCTGCACTGCTCCTGCATGTCTCCACATCCCTCCAGCACTGCTCCTGCATGTCTCCACATTCCTCCAGCACTGCTCCTGCATGTCTCCACATCCCTCCTGCACCGCTCCTGCATGTTCCACATCCCTCCAGCACTGCTCCTGCATGTCTCCACACTGCTCCTGCATGTTAGGCACCGAGGTCCACGATGTCCTCGCGGCCCGGCGCCTAGCAACTAGGGACTAGGGACGGCGTGCGTACGTAGCCGCCGGCTCCCTAGCAACACAGGGACGCCAAGCGGCTGAGCCGCCTGGACCCTGGCAACGGGGACGCCATGGACAGACCGCGTTCCCCGTTGCAGGGTCAGATTTCAACATACACGCTGGTCTTGTGGGCGTGCAGCAGGGCAGCTGCACAGCATTTGGGGCAATTAGACTGGGGGCATCTGATTGGAGGACTCTTTGTTAAATGCTTCTCAGTGCTTCACACAGACGCCGGTAATAGCTTCCTGCATGCTGTTTTGGTTTGCTGAACGTCTGTTCCAGTCCTGCTGTGTCCGGTCATTCCTGTCCTCAGAAGTCCTGTATCTTGGAGTTGTCATCTCATCTCAAGAAGTCGTTTGGTCCCCTGTAGTCCTCATCGATCACCAGAGAATATCGAGTGGTGTTCGTGAGTTGCGGCTCTGCCGTGTGTTGCGGCTCAGCCGCTTTATCTTTATATTCTATTTCGGAGCATTTGCGGAGGGTTCCGCTTCCACAAGTCCTCTCCGGAACTCGGCGGTGCCGGGGAGGAGAGTGGACAAGTGGATATTTTGGTTGTCCTTTTCCCTGGCGGTTTTTCCGCACATATTCTAGTTTCCAGTTAGCTTGTAGCCCCTGGCCTGGTTGTTTAGTCAGAGGGCCCCTTGTTATCACCCTGTCTCGGATTTCCTTTTGTCTCCCATTAAGACCTGAGGGGGCATCGGAGTTGGGCAGACATAATCCGCCCTTCAAACGCGGCTGCCATGGGCTCAAGCAACCATAGTCTTGCAGGGGATTTCTGACAGCACGGGCGAGACAACGGAGTTAGGGCGCCAGGGGCTATTTTCCATTCCCGCACCCTTCCCCAGCATTACGTTCCAGTGCTCCGGTCCTTGCAATAAGATCTCCTCAGACCAGAGTGCTGGAATCATTACATTATTACCGGCCCTACCAAAAACTAAAATTAAACAGGGTTTCATTTTTTCTCATTCAGTTTTTGTTAAAGTTTTTTTGGCCTCATGAATCCGACAGTTTTAGGGCCAAATCCTGGCCAGCTCTTAGTCAATCAGATTCAAGAACTAACTCAGATGGTTCAGGATCTTTCTCTTCGGGTGAGGTCACAGGAAGATCTTTTGCGAGCCTCCCCAAAGGTAGTCCCTGAACCAAAGATGCATTTGCCTGACCGTTTTTATGGTGATAGAAAATAATTTTTTAATTTTAAAGAATCCTGTAAACTTTATTTTCGTTTAAGACCTACTTCCTCTGGTACTGAATCTCAGCGGGTTGGGATTATTATTTCTTTACTCCAGGGGGATCCTCAGACCTGGGCATTTGGTTTAAGAGCAGAGGATCCTGCGTTGTTGTCAGTAGACGCTTTCTTTAAGTCTTTAGGGCTCTTGTATGATGACCCAGATAGAGAGGCGTCCGCTGAAAGTCAGCTGCGCGCTCTCAAACAAGGTAGAAATCCTGCAGAGGTTTATTGTACTGAGTTTCGCCGTTGGTCGAACGACTGTGGCTGGAATGACCCAGCCCTGCGCAGTCAGTTTCGCCTCGGTTTATCAGAGTTTATTAAAGACAGTCTCCTCCAGTACCCCGCTCCTGAGACTCTCGATAAACTCATGGAGCTTTCTATAAAGATTGATCGTCGTCTCAGAGAGCGGAGGGCTGAAAGAGGAACATCTGTAAGGTCTAGTCCCTGTGTTTATTCCATTCCAGAGGACGTCGAGGAGCCCATGCAGATGGGTCTCTCCCGGCTGTCTCCTGAGGAAAAAACCAGAAGGCAAAATTCCGGTCTTTGTTTGTACTGTGGTGGTAAGGGACATTTTGCTCGTAATTGTCCGAACAAGTCGGGAAACGCTTTGACCAGGTGAATTGTGAGGGGGTTCACCTAGGTCTGCAGCTTATCTCCTCGAATAACTCTCTTTTAGTCCCAGTTAAGGTTTCCTTTGGCAGCCTCAGTTCTTTGGTGTCGGCTTTTGTTGACAGTGGAGCTGCAGAAAACTTTATGGATTTAATTTGGGCTAAGGCCTTAGGCATTCCACAGTTACCATTGGATAGGTGTATCACCATGCACGGCTTAGATGGGAGTCCGCTTTCCAATGGGGTAATTACTCACCGTACACCTCCCGTAGTACTTACAATAGGAGCCTTAGATTCCGAAAATATTGAATTCTACCTAACACATTTCCCAGCAGTTCCAGTTGTTCTGGGTCACCCTTGGCTGGCCTTTCATAATCCCACCATTGATTGGCGGTCCGGGGAGATTTCCCAATGGGGTACATTTTGTGCTAAGGAATGTATTTCGTATCCAGTCAGAGTAGCAGCTATCATTCCAGAGCTCATTCCTGTGGAATACCAGGAGTTTGCCGATGTATTCTCCAAAGGCAATGCGGACATCCTGCCTCCCCATCGGCCTTATGATTGTGCTATTGAGCTAGTTCCAGGTGCCGCATTGCCAAAGGGGAGATTATATGCATTGTCCGGGCCAGAAACTTCGGCCATGAATGATTATGTTCAGGAGAGCTTAGAGAAAGGATTTATTAGACCATCAAAATCTCCTTTAAGTGCAGGTTTTTTCTTTGTGGAGAAAAAGGATGGCTCGCTTAGACCATGCATTGATTTTAGAGCCCTGAATAAGGTCTCAGTAAAAAACACCTATCCTTTGCCGTTAATTTCTGTACTTTTTGATCAGTTACGTTCTGCTGTGATTTTTTCTAAAATTGACCTTAGAGGAGCTTACAACCTCATCCGAATTAAATCTGGAGATGAGTGGAAGACGGCTTTCAGCACTCAGTCGGGTCACTACGAATACCTGGTGATGCCGTTCGGCCTGTCTAATGCTCCAGCAGTTTTTCAATACCTCATTAATGATGTGCTCCGTGACTTCCTAGGGAAATTCGTGGTCATTTATTTAGACGGCATCTTGATTTATTCTGAATCGATGGAACAACATGTTACCCAGGTGCGTCTGGTTCTTCAAAAGTTACGTGAGAATCATTTATATGCCAAGCTGGAGAAGTGTGATTTTCACGTCACGGAAGTATCTTTTTTAGGGTACAAAATTTCCCCTCAGGGATTTTCCATGGAACCAAAGAAGCTCCAGGCCATCCTTAATTGGGCGCAACCCACCAATTTAAAAGCAATTCAGCGCTTTTTAGGGTTTGCAAATTATTATAGGAGGTTCATCCATTCTTTTTCTGACCTGGTTGCTCCCATAGTGGCTCTGACAAAGAAAGGAGCGGATCCTGCCAACTGGTCGCATGAAGCTGAGTTGTCTTTCCGGGCCTTGAAACAAGCCTTTGTCTCGGCTCCAGTCCTCAGACATCCTAATCCGGAATTGCCCTTTGTTGTGGAGGTTGATGCCTCAGAGGTTGGAGTGGGGGCTGTCCTTTCTCAAAAGGATCCGGAGTCTCTGGAGTTACATCCTTGTGCCTTTATGTCCAGGAAATTCTCCTCCGCTGATTCCAACTATGACGTTGGTAATCGGGAGTTACTGGCGGTAAAGTGGGCTTTCGAGGAGTGGAGGCATTGGCTGGAGGGAGCAAAACATACTATTTCGGTTTTGACTGATCACAAGAACCTGCAATACATTGAATCAGCTAAACGGCTTAATGCCCGGCAAGCACGTTGGGCATTATTTTTTACTCGTTTCAAATTTATAATCACTTTCAGGCCTGGTTCCAAGAATACTAAAGCTGATGCCCTGTCACGTAGCTTTCTTCCGGTTCACAATAGCAATCCTGTTTTTACCCCCATACTTCCATCTTCGGTCATCCGGGCAGGCCTCACACAGGATTTATTTACCCAGTTAAACCAGCTTCAACACCAAGCTCCTAGATTTACTCCTGCTGGTCGTCTTTACGTCCCTGAATTTTTGAGAGCCACTGTTTTAACTGAATTTCATGACAACAAAGTTTCAGGGCATCCGGGAGTCACTAAGACATTGGAGTTAGTCTCTCGCTCAGTATGGTGGCCTAGTCTTTCTAAAGACGTTAAGGAATTTGTTTATTCATGTCAGGTTTGTGCACAGCATAAGGTTCCCCGTTCCTTGCCTATCGGGCAACTTATGCCCTTAACTGTTCCTCTCAGGCCATGGTCTCATATTTCCATGGATTTTGTAATTGACCTTCCCCTTTCAGCCGGATTCCGAGTCATATGGGTGGTAGTGGACCGTTTTAGTAAAATGGCTCATTTTATTGCTCTTCCTCGATTGCCTTCTGCTCAAGGGTTGGCAGTTTTGTTCCTCCGCCATGTGTTCAGGCTTCATGGGTTGCCCACTGATATTGTTTCTGATCGGGGTCCACAATTCATCGCACAATTCTGGAAATGTTTTTGTGCCTCATTAAAGATGAAACTGTCGTTAACATCCAGTTACCACCCACAATCCAACGGGCAAACCGAACGAGTCAACCAGTCATTAAAACAATATTTGCGCTTGTATTCAGCCAAACTCCGGAATGATTGGTCCGAGTTTCTCCCTTTGGCTGAATTTGCTTACAGTAATTCTTGTCATTCCTCCACTAAAGAGTCTCCATTCTTTTCAGTTTTTGGTTTTCACCCCAGAGCCAATTCTTTTTTTCATCATTCTCCAGTCTCCTCGCTAACCTTAACCTCCCATCTCAGAGCAATTTGGAAAAAAGTGCACCTTGCTCTCAGAAAAGTGGCCTTCCGAGAGAAGAAATTTTCTGACAGGCTCCGACGTCCTTGCACTTTTAAAGTGGGAGATAAGGTGTGGTTGTAAACTCGCAACATCAGGCTTCGACAATCCTCGGCTAGGTTGGGACCCAAATTTATTGGACCGTTTCTTATTATTAAGAAGGTCAACCCAGTTGCCTTTCGGCTACGTTTACCAAGATCCCTTAAGATTGGAAATACTTTTCATTGTTCCCTGTTGAAACAATACGTTTCTTCCAGTAAATTTCCTCGGAGGATCTCTCAGGGTAGATCTCCAGTGGATGTACAGGGACAACAGGAATTCTTGGTAGAGAAAGTTCTTGACTCTAAATTGTCCCGAGGTCGGCTTTATTTTTTAGTGCACTGGAAAGGCTATGGTCCGGAGGAAAGGTCTTGGGTCCTGGATAAGGATCTTCATGCCCCTAGGCTCAAGAGGGCATTTTTTCGAGAATTTCCTCAGAAACCTGGCTTTAGGGGTTCCTTGACCCCTCCTCAAGGGGGGGGGTACTGTTAGGCGCCGGGGTCCGCGATGTCCTCGCGGCCCGGCGCCTAGCAACTAGGGACGCCGTGCGTACGTAGCCGCCGGCTCCCTAGCAACACAGGGACGCCAAGCGGCTGAGCCGCCTGGACCCTGGCAACGGGGACGCCATGGACGGACCGCGTTCCCCGTTGCAGGGTCAGATTTCAACATACACGCCGGTCTTGTGGGCGTGCAGCAGGGCAGCTGCACAGCATTTGGGGCAATTAGACTGGGGGCATCTGATTGGAGGACTCTTTGTTAAATGCTTCTCAGTGCTTCACACAGACGCCGGTAATAGCTTCCTGCATGCTGTTTTGGTTTGCTGAACGTCTGTTCCAGTCCTGCTGTGTCCGGTCATTCCTGTCCTCAGAAGTCCTGTATCTTGGAGTTGTCATCTCATCTCAAGAAGTCGTTTGGTCCTCTGCAGTCCTCATCGATCACCAGAGAATATCGAGTGGTGTTCGTGAGTTGCGGCTCTGCCGTGTGTTGCGGCTCAGCCGCTTTATTTTTATATTCTGTTTCGGAGCATTTGCGGAGGGTTCCGCTTCCACAAGTCCTCTCCGGAACTCGGCGGTGCCGGGTAGGAGAGTGGACAAGTGGATATTTTGGTTGTCCTTTTCCCTGGCGGTTTTTCCGCACATATTCTAGTTTCCAGTTAGCTTGTAGCCCCTGGCCTGGTTGTTTAGTCAGAGGGTCCCTTGTTATCACCCTGTCTCGGATTTCCCTTTGTCTCCCATTAAGACCTGAGGGGGCATCAGAGTTGGGCAGACATAATCCGCCCTTCAAACGCGGCTGCCATGGGCTCAAGCAACCATAGTCTCGCAGGGGATTTCTGACAGCACGGGCGAGACAACGGAGTTAGGGCGCAAGGGGCTATTTTCCATTCCCGCACCCTTCCCCAGCATTACGTTCCAGTGCTCCGGTCCTTGCAATAAGATCTTCTCAGACCAGAGTGCTGGAATCATAACACTGCACTGCTCCTGCATGTTCCACATCCCTTCGGCACCGCTCCTGCATGTCTCCACATCCCTCCAGCACCGCTCCTGCATGTCTCCCCATCCCTCCAGCAACGCTCCTGCATGTTCCACATCCCTTCGGCACCGCTCCTGCATGTCTCCACATCCCTCTAGCACTGCTCCTGCCTGTCTCCACATCCCTCCAGCACTGCTCCTGCATGTCTCCCCATCCCTCCAGCACTGCTCCTGCATGTCTCCCCATCCCTCCAGCACCGCTCCTGCATGTTCCACATCCCTTCGGCACCGCTCCTGCATGTCTCCACATCCCTCTAGCACTGCTCCTGCCTGTCTCCACATCCCTCCAGCACTGCTCCTGCATGTCTCCACATCCCTCCAAAAAGGGGGTATGGTCTCATAAAGGGGCGTATCCCCAATTCAAATTACGCTGCACAGTATCACAATCTTATTCAGATTACACCACAGTGATGTCCCTTTTTCATGTTATGACACACATTAGTGCCCCTTATACACAAAGCCCACAGTAGTAGCACCTCAAATACACATAATGCCCACAGTAGTAGTCCGTATACAATGCCCTCAGTAGTAGCACCCCTAATACACATAATGCCCACAGTAGTAGCACCCCTAATACACATAATGACCACAGCAGTAAAGCCTCTTATACAATGCCCACAGTAGTAATGTCTCTTATGTAGAGCCTATAGTATTGGTGCCCATTATACAGTGCCCCCAATAGTAGTACCCTTTATGTCCCCAGGAATGATGCCCCTTATTAAGTGACCCGTATGCAGTGCCCCCTATACCTAACTGCCAGTGGTAATGCCGCGGGTAGTAATGCACCCGTAGTTATGCCCCCATAGTGATGCCCCCAGTACAGATGCCCCCAGTAGAGCTGCCCCCAGTACAGATGCCCAACTGCCAGTACAGATGCCCCCAGTAGAGCTGCCCCCAGTAGAGATGCCCCCAGTACAGATGCCCCCTATACAGATGCCCCACTGCCAGTACAGATGCCCCCTGTAGAGCTGCCCCATGTAGAGCTGCCCCCTGTACAGATGCCCCAGGTACAGATGCCCCCAGTAGAGCTGCCCCCAGTACAGATGCTCCTGGTACAGATGCCCCAGGTAGAGATGCCCCTAGTAGAGCCGCTTCACACACACACACACACACACACACACACACACAACAATACTCACCAGCCCCGCTCCTGCTTCTGGACTGCTGACCTCCGCCAGGCTGCCCGCTCCTCGGATCTATGGGAGAGACATTGTGACGGAAGCCTGAGCACAGGAGTGAGCTCCGGCTGCCGCTGAGGGGAAGGTGCCGGCGCCCGCTGGTAACACAACCTCAGTAGGCGCCCGGCATCCCCATGCGGCTCCGGCCTCACCTTCTGGGTTAGGTGAGACGGAGGAAGCGGAACTGCGTTCCGTCTCCAATTGGAACTGACAGAACGCAGTTCCGCCCCGTTCTGTCTCACGTTAACCTCTGGTATTACTTACGGTGTTCCAAGCCGCTGAGATGACAAGCTGCAAGTAGAAACGACAAGTCTCCATAATCCTCCTTGTAACCACACTCACTTACACACACAGTAAGGAGCAGTCGACCAGTGAACACCATGGGACCTATAGACATGGATGGAATCACTTGGTGGTACTACACCATACCATATTCCACACAATTGTATCCCCATTAGTCCAATAGCTTTTGTATGTATCTGAGGTGGTGTTACTGCCCCCAAGAATAATGGATTCCTTATGGCCACGATTTGCTGCAATACTAAATGTTTATTTGCTAGTATGTACAGTAGCATTGGTGAGCCACCAGGACAGCATCTCCGATCACAGAGAACTAATATAGGAAATATGCATCGTGATCATATTACTTCCTTTTCCCCTCAGCTGCGCTACTGCACATGCGCCAACCAGATCCCTCTCCCACACAAACCGCATAGTGTAACTCGCATTCCGGAGCTTGGTAAATCCAACAGCAGAGCAGCCCCCATAGACACAGGGACCACAGTAGATAGAGGGGCCAATTTTATTGCTGGTGGCCCTCACAAATTAGTTGCCCAGGGATCTTAATCGGGCCCTGCACTGGCGGAATTTGCTACTTCTAGGGAAAGGTAGGGAGAGCTGTAGCATTACCCTTACTAACCCTGAGCAATGCGGTGAGACTCCAACACACTATTTACAAAAGGAACTTAAACGTTGACCGGAGGCCTTCCTGCTACAATCAGTAGGTGGGTACCCATATAAGCAGTACAGTCACACTGACTAGCATTACTGCCTCACAGCACTGAGGTCATGGGTTCGATTTCAACTATAGCTCTAATTGTGTGGAGTTTGTATGTTCTCCCCGTACTTGCGTGGGTTTCCTCCGGGTACTCCGGTTTCCTCCCACAATCCAAATATATACTGGTAGGTTAATTGGCTCCCAACAAAATGAACCCTAGCGTGAATGTGCGTGCGTGTACACAGGCAGACTAGATGAGCCAAGTGCCGTCACATTCTTTGTGTCTATGGAAGACCTGCTAGGCTGCTAAAGTCAGTGAGGGATGGAGGGTGAGGCACTGATGTATAGTACAGTCACGCCATTAGGTGTAATACATACTTGCCTGGCTTGCTACCCCCTCCGGGAGGTGGCAGCATTGTAGGCACATGGGGGGCGTGGCCGGGAGCATGATGGGCCGTCCGCGGGCTTGGTCAGAGCCAATGTGAGATGTCCGAGGGCGTGGCGATGGGTAAGTGGGCAGCCTGGGGGGGGGGGGGAGATGACATTACCATCTCATCATCGTGGCTCCGCCCCCCGCTATACAGTGCCGAGAAAAAGGGCACTGTATAGCGGGGGGGCGGAGCTACAATGACGCGATTCAGCGTGAAACGCGTCATCAGATCCCCTCGGCCGCTCACTTGTTCTCTGCTGTGGGTGGCCGAGGGGAGACTTGGAGGGACTGACAGAGAAAACGGGAGGCTTGCCCACCCTTCCGGGGGGGCTGGGAGGACCACCCGATTTTCGGGAGCCTCCCGGTCATTCCGGTAGGGTAGGCAAGTATGACATTATATCTTATAACACTTATTATTACACCCGTTAATGTGGCTGCATTATATATCAGCACCCTCCCAATGATTGCAGCAGGTCCCCCATCCCCTATTAGCAGGGAATTTCTGGTTGGGATGGCTGAAATACTTCCGGACTACGGTAGGCTATCAGCAATATGGATTGTTTATGGGAGGGGGGGGGGGGCACAAATTGGTGTCTTGCTTAGGGCCCCATAAGGGCTAAATCCGCCTCTGCCACCATCACTGCTCCTGAGCACATCTCCGACCAGTCACACAGGGGGACGCCCAGGGGGACACCCAGCACAGGGCTAGTCCTTCCCGCATGTCTGCCCCCCCATCCCGCACAAGCAGAAAAGCATCGCACAACGGTGATGCTTTTGTACTTCAGGAGTAGCTCCCTACCAGCCCAGCTCCTGCGCGCTGGCAGGGAGTTACCCATCGCTCTCCGGGTCGCAGCAGCTGCGTGTGACGTCACGCAGCCACCTCAGCCCGCCCCCTGCACGGTCTGGTTACACCTGCGTTGCCCTGACCACGCCCCTAAAACAGTGTGAAAACGCACAGCAGAGCTCAGGTCTGAATTAGGCCCAGTGAATGGGGCAGCAGCAAAGGGCAGATAAGTAAAGCTCATGTTACTTATGCGCGCTGTGTGCAGAATGGGCCTCATTCAGAGATGCATATAGCATCCTGATGGTTGTACTGTAGCTCTGAGACGGTGGGTGTTTCTGGGAGGAATTAGGGGGTGGCTAGCCAGATGCTGGTGTGTCACTAACAATGACTGCGTCCAAAGATGCCATGGACACAAGCAAGACAGCAAAATTGGACCCGTCATAGGGCTGATGCCATCTTTGATGTTGCGACTGACAGTTGCGTCTTAGATCATGCACTGCGGTTTATGGGGGTGATTCCGAGTTGTTCGCTCGCTAGCTGCTTTTAGCAGCATTGCACACGCTAAGCCGCCGCCCTCTGGGAGTGTATCTTAGCATAGCAGAATTGCGAACGAAAGATTCGCTAATTTTCTCGTAACGATTACCCCGCCGTTTCTGAGTAGCTCCAGACTTACTCTACCATTGCGACCAGCTCAGTCCTTTTCGTTCCTGGTTTGACGTCACAAACACACCCAGCGTTCGCCCAGCCACTCCCACGTTTTTCCCTGAAACGCCTGCGTTTTTCCGCACACTCCCAGAAAACGGCCTGTTTCCGCCCAGAAACGCCCACTTCCTGTCAATCACGCTCCGATAAGCAGAACGATGAAAAAACTTTGTTACGCCGTGAGTAAAATACCAAACTTTTGTGCTAATTTACTTGGCGCAGGCACGCTGGAACATTGCACATGCGCAGTTTGCGACTAATCGCTCCGTAGCGTAAAAAAATAACGAGCGAACAACTCGGAATCACCCCCAATGTGCAGTTCAGGGTGGTTGCTGGTGTGTGGCCTAAAGTCTTTGCAGAAAGAGCAGGTGTCACGGGCGTGTTTTGGCGTGCGGCTGCGTTCTCTTTTGCGCTCCGCAGCCACAGTGGCCACATTTCAAGAAAGGTACAAGGGAGACTCTGCACCAGAAAGGGGCTGATTGAGGAGCCGATGTTGCGACCGATGGTGCGTCGATGATGGAGAGATCGGATTCCCAATGCACTTGATCAGTGCTCAGATATGCAAACTGCGCTTTCTGCACAACACTGGGATTCAGGGGTTAATCTGGTTTCTTTTAATGCAAAAGATTTTGTCTTTGTTCTTTTCTTATTGTGTTTAATAGCCCCCATGTGCAGCCCCGTCCCTCGCTGTGAGGATGCGTCAGCTCTTACAGGTGAGTAATGGAGCTGCGATGTACTGAGATGCAGTAATCAGGTCTGCAGATGAGGTAAGTCACTGAAAAAGAACTGTACGCTGAATGGGTGACTCAGCTCTCCACACACACACACACACACACACACACACACACACACACACACACACACACACACACACACTCCTAACTCCGAGGGGTCCCCATGGGGAGCATACATGAAATATTCAGAAACACTACCACACTTTTTCCCTATAAAAGACTGAGTGTTACATCTATCCCTCTTTATCTCTCCCTCGCTTCCTGTCCCTAGCACGACGCCTCTTAAACATTTATGCCATATTTCCTGCTGCCAGGAAAATAAAAAGCCTGAGAAAGTATACGAGATTCCAGGAATCACATAAAGGGTTAAAGAAATCCTGAAACGGTAAAATATCTACGGAACAAGTGTCACGGTGTCGGAGCATGAAACTGCCAGAACAACTGCACTGAGAAAAGCGCTCTTCTTGGAACAGAGTGTTGTTATTCCGGAATTCTTTTCATAGTTATTTCTTTTATTATTAAAACAAATGAAATACTACTTCGGAAGCAGATGCGCAGCAGACTGCGAGTGATTGACAGGCGACTGCTATCTGGGGGAGTGACGAGGCCAGAATCTCCGTCAGAACACAGAGATTTCCTGGCCTCTTTGGATCTGCGGTTGCCGGCTTTGCGCGACGCAGCCACCCAATAGTGTCGCAGGTGATGCAATGCTGTGACCCCCCCCCCCCCCCCCCCCCCACCACCAATAAAAAAATAAAAATAATTTCTGAAACACTTTCACCAAAACTTGCAGAAGAATATTCTGTTGCCAGGAGACAAAGGAAGCACCAATCAATGGCAGTGTGGCGCACACAAGCGGCAAATCACGAGTGATCGGAACATGCTCAGAGCGAAGTTGTGCAATTTGTGCACGGACAACTGTTGCAGCTCTCACTCTGCATGATGAGTCTATGGGGGTCATTCAGACCTGGTCCCTGGACTGCTAACTTTGCTGTCCCAGATAGTCGCCGCCTCCAGGGGGAGTGTAAATTCGCAGACCAAGTGTGTGATCCCATGTGTACGCCGAGCTGCGAAAATCCAGTGTGTGCAGTGTGTGCGCAGCCCAGGACTTACTCCTCCAGTGCGATGAGAACAGGCTGATCGGGGCTGGAGCTGACGTCACCCTCCCTGAAAACGCTTGGGAACGCCTGCGATTTTCCAGACACCTCTTCCTGTCAATCAACTTGCGAATGCCCGTGCGATCGGATTTTTCGCACCATCCCGTCGCTGACCGGCGATGCCCTTTGTTGTTGTCCGACGCGCGTGCGCATTGCGGTGCATACGCATGCGCAGTTAGTACCTAGTAGTAGATCTGAATGACCCCATATGTACTAAGCCCTGGAGAGAGTTAAAGGGGGTCATTCTGACCCGATCGCACTCTGCAGTTTATCGCAGCGGTGCGATCGGGTCAGTACTGCGCATGCGCCATCGCATGCCAGACGGCCGAAGGCCGTCGTTGCCTAGCGATCGCCTCTGCCTGATTGACAGGCAGAGGTGGTTGCTGGGCGGGAGGGAGCTGTACGGCGATGTTGAGCCGCCGTTTAGGGGAGCGTGGTCCGGTCAACCCAGGTGTGGCCGAACCGTTGGGGCGGCTGCATCAGTGGCGTGCAGTGAGGTCAGTGGCTGGTGAGGCATGCCCACTAAAGTCGCCGCTATGGCCCCTGCCAGAGGCGAGTTTAGACCTCATGGGGCCCTAAGCAACGCACCGATTTGGGGCCCCCTTCCTCATACAATCCATAGCATTATAGGGGTCATTCCAAGTTGATCGCTAGCTGCCATTGTTCGCAGCGCAGCTATCAGGCTAAAAATCGGCATTTCTACGCATGCGTATGCACCGCAATGCGCAGGCGTGTCATACGGGTACAATGAGCATCGTGGGTTTGCACAGAATCTAACGAACATTCCTGTCGCACGGCCGAGCGCAGGAATATTGACATGAAGTGGGCGTTTCTGGGTGTCAACGGACCGTTTTCAGGGAGTGCTTAGAAAAACGCAGGTGTGTCTGGGCGAACGCTGGGCGGGTGTGTGACGGCAAAAGCCGTCCCTCCGTCGTAAGAATCAACGCACAGGAAGAGTAACTACAGGGCTGGTCTTGTTTTGCACAAAATGATTTAGCAGCCGCTCGGCTACACAGGCGTTCGCACTTCTGCAAAGCGAAAATACACTCCCCGGTGGGCGGCGACAATGCGTTTGCACGGCTGCTAAAAGTAGCTAGCGAGCAATCAACTCGGAATGATCCCCTATATCCTGTCCTCACCGCCCCTGGCTGTGCCCGCTGTGCTTGAGTCTCCTTCTACCTGCACTACAGCAGTAGGGGGCAGATTCTGGAGCCTCCTTTTGGGCAGTATGGGGACAGACTCTGCTCACCTCCATTCTCCGCCAGCAGCACCAGTTTAGGAATGGGCTCTGCCTGGCGCAGTTTAGGAACAAGCTGCAGCAGGGAGGGACCTAACAGTTTTCGGTATTCTGACCATCGTCATCTCAAGCGCCAGGATTCTAATACCATCCCTCACAGTGGTTGAAGTGGGGATATGGGAAAGTGAAGGTTGCAATTATGTGCGAGCCGAAGGCGCGTGCGCTCTGGATAAGGGGGCATGGCCACTCACATTGGGGCGTGTCCTTCAGTGTACAGGTATGGAGTGGTGTGACCGGGGCGCCCTCTTTCCGTGGTGGCATGTGGGGACCAAAGCAATGATCACCTTAATTAATTGAGCACAATAGCGATGTGTTGGTATGAATTACGATGGTTCTCAATAAAAGTATAATTTAATACAATCAACATTTACATACATATAAGTAAAAGCATACCATAATGGTAAGCTAGGAGCCACAGGTGTTAAAGGAAGCGGGGTGGTCACAAGATACACCCTGTTTGGGCTCCTAAGCTTACTGATGGGAAGTAAACCCCTGGATGGATGATGATGACAAACAGCTCTAGTGACAATTCAAACAATATTGGAAAGCATACCGGGGAGGTAGCAAAGGAGCCGCAGGTGTTATGATAAGCAGATCTCCAATCTCTTCCTCAGGGCTTGACCATCAAGCACTGAGGAAGAGATTGGAGATCTCGAAACGCGTTGGATATCTGGATCCACTAGGAGCTCGAACCGTTCATCCTTTAGACATCTGCCATTGTGGTTAGCTTGGGAGCCAGAGCAGGGTGAAGTCTGGACCACCCTGCTTATCATAACACCTGCGGCTCCTTTGCTACCTCCCCGGTATGCTTTCCAATATTGTTTGAATTGTCACTAGAGCTGTTTGTCATCATCATCCATCCAGGGGTTTACTTCCCATCAGTAAGCTTAGGAGCCCAAGCAGGGTGTATCTTGTGACCACCCCGCTTCCTTTAACACCTGTGGCTCCTAGCTTACCATTATGGTATGCTTTTACTTATATGTATGTAAATGTTGATTGTATTAAATTATACTTTTATTGAGAACCATCGTAATTCATACCAACACATCGCTATTGTGCTCAATTAATTAAGGTGATCATTGCTTTGGTCCCCACATACCACCACGGAAAGAGGGCGCCCCGGTCACACCACTCCATACCTGTAGTCTCGTTACAATTTGGGGGAAGAGGAAAACCCCAGAGGTGTACCCTAGGCTGCCCATTCCCTTTCCAGAGCCCAATAAGTTTTCTCGCACCTCTTTTAGCAAATCAGTGTCCTTCAGTGTAGTTTACCACACCATATACTCCTTATACACCACAATAGTAGGACCCCTAATACTGTCTAGTACTGGTGCCCATTTCACATTATACCACACAGTATGTGCGGAAATTCACATTATACCACACGTTATGAGCCGAAATTCACATTATACCACACAGTATAAGCGGAAATTCACATTATACCACACGTTATGAGCCGAAATTCACATTGTAGCACACTGAATGAGCCGAAATTCACATTATAGCACACTGAATGAGCCGACATTCACATTGTACCACACGTTATGAGCCGAAATTCACATTATACCACACGTTATGAGCCGAAATTCACATTATACCACACGTTATGAGCCAAAATTCACATTATACCACACGTTATGAGCCAAAATTCACATTATACCACGCGTTATGAGCCGAAATTCACATTATACCACACGTTATGAGCCAAAATTCACATTGTACCACACGTTATGAGCCGAAATTCACATTATACCACACGTTATGAGCCGAAATTCACATTATACCACACGTTATGAGCCAAAATTCACATTATACCACACGTTATGAGCCAAAATTCACATTATACCACGCGTTATGAGCCGAAATTCACATTGTAGCACACTGAATGAGCCGACATTCACATTGTACCACACGTTATGAGCCGAAATTCACATTATACCACACGTTATGAGCCGAAATTCACATTATACCACACGTTATGAGCCGAAATTCACATTATACCACGCGTTATGAGCCGAAATTCACATTGTAGCACACTGAATGAGCCGAAATTCACATTGTAGCACACAGAATGAGCCGAAATTCCCCTTGTAGCACACTGAATAAGCCGAAATTCACATTATAGCACACAATATGAGCCGAAATTCATATTATGCCACATGGAATGAGAAAAAATTCAGGGAGAGTGACAGCAGGGACAGGGAAAGTGTCAGCAGGGACATAGGGACAGGGAGAGTGACAGAGTGACAGGGAAAGTGACAGCAGGGACATTGAGACCGGGAGAGTGACAGAGAGAGGGACAGCAAGGGCATACTGTAGGGACTAGGGAGAGAAAGGCAGCAGGGTAAGATTACCTATTTAGCAGCGTAGGTGCTAAGGATGCTGTGGTCTGCGGTGGATAAGGAGGCTGTGGTCGGCATTGGTGCAGAGGAGGTAGAGGTGCAGAGAAAGACTGAGGGCGGCGGTGGCGCTGCTGAGGGTGGTGGAGGTGTAGCGAGGAGGAGGCAGAGGGTGGTGGCACTGCGGCTCCTATGACTGCAGCGCTACTATTTCAAATCTGCTGTGTACCGGCAGCCTATCAGGAGCGGTACACCACAGAAGATCCGCTTATACACGTCACACCACAGAAGATCCGCTTATACACGTCACACCACAGAAGATCCGCTTATACACGTTGCACCACAGAAGATCCGCTTATACACATCACACCACAGGAGAGCCGCTTATACACGTTACACCACAGAAGATCCGCTTATACACGTTACACCACAGAAGATCCGCTTATACACATCACACCACAGGAGAGCCGCTTATACACGTCACACTACAGGAGAGCCGCTTATACACGTTACACCACAGAAGATCCGCTTATACACGTCACACCACAGAAGATCCGCTTAGACACGTTACACCATAGAAGATCCGCTTATACACGTTACACCACAGAAGATCCGCTTATACACGTTACACCACAGAAGATCCGCTTATACACGTCACACCACAGAAGATCCGCTTATACACGTCACACCACAGAAGATCCGCTTATACACGTCACACCACAGAAGATCCGCTTATACACGTTACACCACAGAAGATCCGCTTATACACGTCACACCACAGAAGATCCGCTTATACACGTTACACCACAGAAGATACGCTTATACACGTCAAACCACAGAAGATACGCTTATACACATTACACCACAGAAGAGCCGCTTATACACGTCACACCACAGAAGATCCGCTTAGACACGTTACACCACAGAAGATCCGCTTATACACGTTACACCACAGAAGATCCGCTTATACACGTCACACCACAGAAGATCCGCTTAGACACGTTACACCACAGAAGATCCGCTTATACACGTCACACCACAGAAGATCCGCTTATACACGTCACACCACAGGAGAGCCGCTTATACACATCACACCACAGGAGAGCCGCTTATACACATCACACCACAGGAGAGCCGCTTATACACGTCACACTACAGAAGATCCGCTTATACACGTCACACCACAGAAGATCCGCTTATACACATCACACCACAGGAGAGCCGCATATACACATCACACCACAGAAGATCCGCTTATACACGTCACACCACAGAAGATCCGCTTATACACGTCACATCACAAGAGAGCCGCTTATACACGTCACACCACAGGAGAGCCGCTTATACACATCACACCACAGGAGAGCCGCTTATACACGTCACACTACAGAAGATCCGCTTATACACGTCACACCACAGAAGATCCGCTTATACACGTCACACCACAGAAGATCCGCTTATACACGTCACACCACAGGAGAGCCGCTTATACACATCACACCACAGGAGAGCCGCTTATACACGTCACACCACAGGAGAGACGCTTATACACATCACACCACAGAAGAGCCGCTTATACACGTCACACTACAGGAGAGCCGCTTATACACGTCACACCACAGGAGAGCCGCTTATACACATCACACCACAGGAGAGCCGCTTATACACGTCACACTACAGGAGAGCCGCTTATACACGTCACACCACAGGAGAGCCGCTTATACACATCACACCACAGAAGATCCGCTTATACACATCACACCACAGGAGAGCCGCTTATACACGTCACACCACAGAAGAGCCGCTTATACACGTCACATCACAGGAGAGCCGCTTATACACGTCACACCACAGGAGAGCCGCTTATACACATCACACCACAGGAGAGCCGCTTATACACGTCACACCACAGGAGAGCCGCTTATACACGTCACACCACAGGAGAGCCGCTTATACACGTCACACCACAGGAGAGCCACTTATACACGTCACACCACAGAAGATCCACTTATACACGTCACACCACAGGAGAGCCACTTATACACGTCACACCACAGGAGAGCCACTTATACACGTCACACCACAGGAGAGCCACTTATACACGTCACACCACAGGATAGCCGCTTATACACGTCACACCACAGGAGAGCCACTTATACACGTCACACCACAGAAGATCCACTTATACACGTCACATCACAGGAGAGCCGCTTATACACTTCACACCACAGGAGAGCCGCTTATACACATCACACCACAGGAGAGCCGCTTATACACATCACACCACAGGAGAGCCGCTTATACACGTCACACCACAGGAGAGCGGCTTATACACGTCACACCACAGGAGAGCCGCTTATACACGTCACACCACAGTAGAGCCGCTTATACACGTCACACCACAGGAGAGCCGCTTATACACGTCACACCACAGGAGAGCCGCTTATACACGTCACACCACAGGAGAGCCGCTTATACACATCACACCACAGGAGAGCCGCTTATACACATCACACCACAGGAGGGACGCTTATACACGTCACACCACAGAAGATCCGCTTATACACGTTACACCACAGAAGATCCGCTTATACACGTCACACCACAGAAGATCCGCTTATACACGTCACACCACAGGAGAGCCGCTTATACACATCACACCACAGGAGAGCCGCTTATACACGTCACACTACAGGAGAGCCGCTTATACACGTCACACCACAGGAGAGCCGCTTATACACATCACACCACAGAAGAGCCGCTTATACACGTCACACCACAGGAGAGCCGCTTATACACGTCACACCACAGGAGAGCCGCTTATACACGTCACACTACAGGAGAGCCGCTTATACACGTCACACCACAGGAGAGCCGCTTATACACATCACACCACAGAAGAGCCGCTTATACACGTCACACCACAGGAGAGCCGCTTATACACGTCACACCACAGGAGAGCCGCTTATACACATCACACCACAGGAGAGCCGCTTATACACATCACACCACAGGAGAGTCGCTTATACACGTCACACCACAGGAGAGCCGCTTATACACGTCACACCACAGGAGAGCCGCTTATACACGTCACACCACAGGAGAGCCACTTATACACGTCACACCACAGAAGATCCACTTATACACGTCACACCACAGGAGAGCCACTTATACACGTCACACCACAGGAGAGCCACTTATACACGTCACACCACAGGAGAGCCGCTTATACACGTCACACCACAGGAGAGCCGCTTATACACGTCACACCACAGGAGAGCCACTTATACACGTCACACCACAGAAGATCCACTTATACACGTCACATCACAGGAGAGCCGCTTATACACATCACACCACAGGAGAGCCGCTTATACACATCACACCACAGGAGAGCCGCTTATACACGTCACACCACAGGAGAGCCGCTTATACACGTCACATCACAGGAGAGCGGCTTATACACGTCACACCACAGGAGAGCCGCTTATACACGTCACACCACAGTAGAGCCGCTTATACACGTCACACCACAGGAGAGCCGCTTATACACGTCACACCACAGGAGAGCCGCTTATACACGTCACACCACAGGAGAGCCACTTATACACGTCACACCACAGAAGATCCACTTATACACGCCACATCACAGGAGAGCCACTTATACACGTCACACCACAGGAGAGCCGCTTATACACATCACACCACAGAAGATCCACTTACACTCGTCACATCACAGGAGAGCCGCTTATACACGTCACACCACAGTAGAGCCGCTTATACACATCACACCACAGGAGAGCCGCTTATACACGTCACACCACAGGAGAGCCGCTTATACACATCACACCACAGGAGAGCCGCTTATACACATCACACCACAGGAGAGTCGCTTATACACGTCACACCACAGGAGAGCCGCTTATACACGTCACACCACAGGAGAGCCGCTTATACACGTCACACCACAGGAGAGCCACTTATACACGTCACACCACAGAAGATCCACTTATACACGTCACACCACAGGAGAGCCACTTATACACGTCACACCACAGGAGAGCCACTTATACACGTCACACCACAGGAGAGCCGCTTATACACGTCACACCACAGGAGAGCCGCTTATACACGTCACACCACAGGAGAGCCGCTTATACACGTCACACCACAGGAGAGCCGCTTATACACATCACACCACAGGAGAGCCGCTTATACACGTCACATTACAGGACAGCGGCTTATACACATCACACCACAGGAGAGCCACTTATACACGTCACACCACAGAAGAGCCGCTTATACACACCACGTCACAGGAGAGCCGCTTATACACATCACACCACAGGAGAGCCGCTTATACACGTCACACCACAGAAGATCCACTTATACACGTCACACCACAGGAGAGCCGCTTATACACGTCACACCACAGAAGAGCCGCTTATACACGTCACACCACAGGAGAGCCGCTTACACACGTCACACCACAGGAGAGCCGCTTATACACGTCACACCACAGGAGAGCCGCTTATACACGTCACATCACAGGAGAGCGGCTTATACACGTCACACCACAGGAGAGCCACTTATACACGTCACACCACAGAAGATCCGCTTATACACGTCACATCACAGGAGAGCGGCTTATACACATCACACCACAGGAGAGGCGCTTATACACGTCACACCACAGTAGAGCCGCTTATACACGTCACACCACAGAAGATCCACTTATACACGTCACATCTCAGGAGAGCCGCTTATACACGTCACACCACAGGAGAGCCGCTTATACACGTCACATCACAGGAGAGCCGGTTATACACGTTACACCACAGTAGAGACGCTTATACACGTCACACCACAGTAGAGCCGCTTATACACGTCACACCACAGAAGATCCACTTACTGTATACACGTCACATCACAGGAGAGCCGCTTATACACGTCACACCACAGGAGAGCCGCTTATACACGTCATACCACGGGAGAGCCGCTTATACACGTTACACCACAGGAGAGCCGCTTATACACGTCACACCACAGGAGAGCCGCTTATACACGTCACACCACAGAAGATCCACTTATACACGTCACATCTCAGGAGAGCCGCTTATACACATCACACCACAGGAGAGCCGCTTATACACGTCACACCACAGGAGAGCCGCTTATACACGTCACATCACAGGAGAGCCTGTTATACACGTTCCACCACAGTAGAGACGCTTATACACGTCACACCACAGGAGAGCCGCTTATACACGTCACACCACAGAAGATCCACTTATACACGTCACATCACAGGAGAGCTGCTTATACACGTCACACCACAAGAGAGCCGCTTATACACGTCACACCACAGGAGAGCCGCTTATACACGTCACACCACAGGAGAGCTGCTTATACACCTTACACTACGGAAGAGCCGCTTGGCGGGAGGGATGGAGCTGAGAAGAGAGAAGGCAAAGTAGCAGTATGGGGGGTGCTGCCGATGGGATGAGGATGGGGGCACAGGCGCCGAACCCGAGCACCCACGGAATATGATGAACACCAACGGGGCCACCCGGCCATGTGCAGGTCCTTATACTCACCCGCTCACCCCCCCTGGCGGTTCATCTGGTCTATGACTATGCTACACTCACCCCCGCTGGCGGCTCATGTGGTGTATACATACATCACATGAGCCGCCAGTGGGGGTAAGCACAGGATATTGTCAGTGAAGTCCTGGGCACGGCCCGACACTACAGCTTCCCCCAGCCGCCCAATACCCCAGAGACCAGGAGGCTGACTGTGAGCTGGGGGTGGAGCCACGGGCCGTAAATTCCTCGGCCCGCGGCTCCACCCCTAGCTCACAGTCAGCCTCCTGGTCTGTTGAGTGGGCAGCCGCGGCGACGTAATTACGTCACGGCACCCACCGGCAAAAAGATAGATCAGCACCACAGGGTGGGGGGAGTTTGGAAGCTACTCACCAGTCACCAGTGTCTGTCATAGCGGCTGTGGTCTCTCACGTATTGCCAGATGCTGCGGCCAGCCTCTGCAACTTCTCTTGCACTCCCTCCAGCTGACAGATCAGCTCGGTAGGCAGGTGAACGGCGGGCGGCAGTGAGGGGGGAGGGGAGGGGAGATGAGCAGTGAGTGGCGGTGAGCTGGGGTGATAAGCTGGGGGGAGGGTGATGAGCAGTGAGCGGCGGTGAGCTGGGGGGAGGATGATGAGCAGTGAGCGGCGGTGAGCTGGGGGGAGGGTGATGAGCAGTGAGCGGCAGTGAGCTGGGGGGAGGGTGATGAGCAGTGAGCGGCGGTGAGCTGGGGGGAGGGTGATGAGCAGTGAGCGGCGGTGAGCTGGGGGGAGGATGATGAGCAGTGAGCGGCGGTGAGCTGGGGGTGATGAGCTGGGGGGAGGTTGATGAGCAGTGAGCGGCGGTGAGCTGGGGGGAGGGTGATGAGCAGTGAGCGGCGGTGAGCTGGGGGGAGGGTGATGAGCAGTGAGCGGCGGTGAGCTGGGGGTGATGAGCTGGGGGGAGGTTGATGAGCAGTGAGCGGCGGTGAGCTGGGGGTGATGAGCTGGGGGGAGGTTGATGTGCAGTGAGCGGCGGTGAGCTGGGGGGAGGATGATGAGCAATGAGCGGCGGTGAGCTGGGGGTGAGGATCTGGGGGGAGGTTGATGAGCAGTGAGCGGCGGGGAGCTGGGGGGAGGGTGATGAGCAGTGAGCGGCGGTGAGCTGGGGGGAGGATGATGAGCAGTGAGCGGCGGTGAGCTGGGGGTGATGAGCTGGGGGGAGGGTGATGAGCAGTGAGCGGCGGTGAGCTGGGGGGAGGGTGATGAGCAGTGAGCGGCGGTGAGCTGGGGGGAGGGTGATGAGCAGTGAGCGGCGGTGAGCTGGGGGTGATGAGCTGGGGGGAGGGTGATGAGCAGTGAGCGGCGGTGAGCTGGGGGTGATGAGCTGGGGGGAGGTTGATGAGCAGTGAGCGGCGGTGAGCTGGGGCGAGGGTGATGAGCAGTGAGCGGCGGTGAGCTGGGGGTGATGAGCTGGGGGGAGGGTGATGAGCAGTGAGCGGCGGTGAGCTGGGGGAGGTTGATGAGCAGTGAGCGGCGGTGAGCTGGGGGGAGGGTGATGAGCAGTGAGCGGCGGTGAGCTGGGGGGAGGGTGATGAGCAGTGAGTGGCGGTAAGCTGGGGGGAGGGTGATGAGCAGTGAGCGGCGGTGAGCTGGGGGAGGTTGATGAGCAGTGAGCGGCGGTGAGCTGGGGGGAGGGTGATGAGCAGTGAGCGGCGGTGAGCTGGGGGTGAGGAGCTGGGGGGGAGGGTGATGAGCAGTGAGCGGCGGTGAGCTGGGGGTGTGACAAAGCCTATAATTTATCCTATTTAAAACACTCTAAAAGGTTAATGAATACAGTACGCAATTGGCGTATGGAATACCGTAAGAGTACGCACGTAGCGTAACCAACGCTTAGCCGTGGACGAGACGCACGAGCGGCACGTTCGCTCACGGCTTAAAGCGTAAAGGCAAGCACGCTATAGACTGCCGACTAACGTAATGATATGCTATCAGCGTAGCGGACGCTCGAGACCACGAGGAGATCACAAGCGGTGCTGACGCTCACAGTGTTAAACCTTTGTAACAATATCATAAACAATGTACTTAAATTGTAAACCTTTGTGCAGTGATAAGGTGTAAATGCAACACAGTGTAACTTTGTTAGTTTAAAAGCTGTATGAGCGATTCTTACGCTCTGAGAACCCTTTAGCAATATAATAAACACTCAAATACCGGTCTAAGGGTCTAACACCTTTTAAGGAGAGAATGAACGTTCAATCGCAAAAGAATACACAATACAAGTTATACACTACCAAACTAACATAAAATACCTAACCGAGTTACTACACGTTAAAATACAACAAAGACACAATTACATTTAAGGGGGAAGGAGAGAGAGAATGGCTTACAACAAAATAGGAGATAAATATGGTTACAGAGAACTTACGCACAAGGGGAACAATCACAAGCGCCTTTCTGGATATCCAGCTCCCGATTATCAGTGATGAGAACCGTTGAGAAGAGTAGAGAGCTGGCCCAGATCGGCTTGTCTTTTTATACACTACACACAATACAGTACAATGGTCCCTACATTCTTATTGTTCATTGGACACAGGAATTCGTCTCTGCATTATAACAAAAGGTCATAGGTTGGTTCATACAGGTGGGCTGTGACTATTTCAAACTGCTCAGATGGGAGGGAAACTGGTTTCCCGCCGCATGGGTAATAAAGTGCAAATATAGTAAATGTCCATAAACTTCTTATGTCCATAAACTATACGCACGAGCGAGTAATCCGCTTCAAAACCAACACCGGAATATTGCTAATTATATTCTCTTCCGATGGATACTAAACACCACTGTGTAACCCCTGTCTGACCCTTCGTATCAGACAAAGAGGAATCTCCTTGTCCCCGAACATGCTATATTAACTAAACTAAACTTTCAGATTCTATCAAAGGGACCATAATCTACAAAATACATTATATGATTAAAATATGTTACGATTGAGTCGCCCGCTAGACGCACACAAACTCTACCGTAAATGCGCATACCGTGCGCCTGCGAGTGCACGCGACTGCGAGTATACGCACGCACGGGAGAGCTCATGCTCGTGTAGCGGGCACACGCATGAGGTGCATATATGGCAATGTGCAGCGTGATATTTTTCTGACTTTGACAGTCCACCCTTTGGCAGTCACCAATAACTGCCACTTCCTAAAACAGTTCAAAAAGAGAAAAATATATGTCATGTATAATACATTTCTATGATTGGGTAGGGGAGAAGAGAAGAAGGTGAGAAAAAGGTATGATCTAGTGAGATAGTAGAAGCATGTATGTATGAGTCCATGTTTGAGGGGTCATGTATCATCGTGCCGTACGTGTTTTAAATCAAGCTTCGAGGTATTGCGAAGTATACATTTGAATTCCTTCTTATCCCGTGGTACGGGTCTGTGGATGGGCTGTAAAACTTTACCGAGCTCTTTTCGGCTTTTGGTTGCAACAAAATGGGGGGGCACATTTTAGTTGATGATACATGAATGGGGGATATGTGAGTGCTGATATCTGTGCCTATATTCCCTATCGACTATGTGTGTTATTACCTGAAGGTTGTAGAGATGAAGATAAGGAGCAATTATGGTAAATGCAGTCATAAACTATGTGAGTTTAATATACATTTGTTGATTGAAGTCTTGTCTGGTGTCTTGTCTTGATGTACATGTTGACTGTAGTCTCTTTGGGCTTTTGGCAAAATGTGAGCAAAAACTTTCTCAATGTCCATAGACTTACAAAAAGTGTTGGGCTAGCGTAAAATTAAAGTTACTAGGGATATGGGGGGTCTATGGCATAGTCCATCAGTTGTCTGTGTAAAAGGTTGTCAAATTCTTCTTCCAAGCGGATGTCTTTTTACCTTGGAGGAAAACAAAGGAGAAACGGGTGAAAGAAACAGGTCGTGGAATCACCTTTTATCACAGCGTGGTTTCAATGGTTGGGTCGTAAATCAAATCAATTTTTTTTTTATGCGATACAGTCATTACTTCAGGCGGTACTTTTTCAATATAACATAATCCCTCTGAGTTTGGGGCAAGCCGCTCATACGCCTTTCTCCCGCATATGAAATATGCATCATCGGGGAGAACATATGGGACTGAATATGTCATTACCATGTTACACATTTTCCATGTGAACTCTCCTAACCCTAATTTTCCCATCTGTTTAGTACACCTATCAGTTTGTACGATCTGTGCACAGTATCCTGGTGATACTTCTCCAACTCTCATGGTCCTACTACTTAGGGTATACCTATATCGGAAATATTTTCCACTATCGGCTATGTGGCGTATGAGCTCTGTATCTGTAGGCATTCTATCGGCTCTATATGAAAAGGTCATGGTTTTGTTATTCCATGACACTTCCCAATTTCCCGGCTTTCGGGGATTGGAAATGTTAAAACACACTAAGGACCTATCCACATGGTATTGGTGGAGCTTCAAACTAGGAGGACTAGAGATATTAAACCTCCTGTCCACCGGCCTCCCACCACTTAGCTCAAGTACCTCCCCTATAGTTAAAGGGAATGGCACTAATCCTGATTTGCTATGGCCTTGAGGTACTTGAGAGCATACCCAACAATCTGTCTGATTTAACACTTTACCCACTAAGGAGTGATAGTCACTCAATGGATGCCGGTCCATGTGGATATTAAAACTGGACTGACATTTTTTGATGCACCCATCCTCAACTACACTGTCACAGAGTCTACAGATACAGTTCTCTTCAGCTAACAATCCTTCACAATTCCTCCTATTGTCAATGCTATCGGATCGTTTTCTGATACTCGCCTTTGCTCTGTGATTGTGTTGTTATTGGAAATTTACACCTCCGTCTCAGTCATCAGAAACCCTTCTGGATCCTTTCTCGACCTCACTGGTACTCTCACCGAAACAGACTGCTCTGGTCAACATCATGGTCAACAGGAAAATCCATATCACAGTCTCTTGGGGCAAGTCCATCTTACAGGAGGAGAAAAGGAGAAATTTGTAATGGGGGTACAGAAAAACAGTTTGAGGGGGAGAGAAACTTGTTACGATAATTAGTTCTCTAGTCTTGTTGTTCTTCTTGTTCTGCTGTCATCTCAAAGGTGCTGTCTCTCAGTCTTCTAAACATTCTGGTGATACAATATTTCTTCTAGCTCAGTGCTCTTTCTGTAAGGAGAATAAATTGTGCATTACCATTTGTCCAACTAATGTGTGACATACCATCTGTAACGTTATGAGAACGTGAGAAAGAAGAGAGATAGAGAAAAAAAAACAACAAGAGAGAGAGAACCGTTCATATATATATGCATCACATAAATCAACAATAAACAACAACAGAAAAAAACATTTTTCAAACATTTTTCCAAGAGAGGGAAAAAAAAACATTGTCAGTTTAAACATTGTCAGTTCTTCCGTTCATCATCAGGCTGTCACACCTGCATGTCCAATGGTATCTTTGCGCAGTCCCTTCCACCAGCATTTCCAAACTCCACCCTTTGTATCTGGCCAGGATACATTGATGCAGGTAGGTCATGCTGGGGTTTTGGTAGACTTCTGCAAAGACCAAGTAGCTATGTAATGTTTGAGTCCTGCCGATGACCGTCAGAGATGGGGAAAAAAAAAAAAAAACATTTTACAGATACATTACAAATTTTTACCCGGTCATTCCTGTGTCTTCAAGGAATGACCTCCCAATTTATTAACAATAACCTCAGGCTTACCATCAGTCCTAATGATCACCTTTCCTGACTACATATCATGGGTGTGGCCCAAAATTCTTCCTATATGATCCCTGATTATAATTTGGTTTGTCATAATTCTGCTTGTGCTCTTGTCTAGGGGGTTGATATGACTTTTGTATTTTTCTTGATCTACAATCTCTTGCAAAGTGTCCCTCTTTATGACAATTGTAACAGACTACCACATTTGAATTTCTCGCAGGGGTTTGGTGCTTATGCTGGAGTGGCCTTTTGGTTAGAGCCTGTATACTTACGGCCATCAGCTTATTACTCCGTGACTCCCTGTGTCTGGTGATGTTCCGATCATGATCAATAGCGGCCTCTCTTAATGTAGCCACCGAGATATTTCTCCAGTTTGGGTTGGTGGTCTGTACCTTTGTTCTCAACACCTCCTTTAAACCATTCATTAATAACTTAACCGCTATTTCTTTATGCTGTGCATTTGTTTTGATGTCTGTGATCCCAGTGTCTCTAGCCATTACTTGCAGTGTTCGATTGAAGTAGTCAGAAGTACTTTCCCTTTCTCCTTGTCTTATGGAGAGGATTTTGTTCCACTTGGCAATGGCTGGGAAATATACTCCTAACTGCTGGTTGATCTGCTTAATACATTCCTGATTGTGTTCCTCCGTACGAGGTACCTCTGTGTTTAATTTACAATCAGCAATAAATTTTGCAGGGTCAACACTGGAGGGCAAACATGCCCTCAGCACTGTCCGCCAATCTTTGTTGGTGGGTTCTGTTGAGTTTCCTAGTTCTTTAATAAATCTCTGACATGCAACTAGATCTTTCCTAGGATCAGGGAATTCAGACATAATTGCTCTCAATTCCATCCGGGACCAGGGACGGCGCATTGCACTGTCCCTGGCGGGAATGATTCCCTGAGCGTCAGTCTTCCCATTGGGGACTGTGATCACCCTGACAGGACTAAATTCAATTACATCATCTTGCGTTGGTTCTACAATATGAGGTACATTTGTTTGTGCGTGATATATAACACCGTACGTACCTGTGGACACGACCTCACCTGACCCTCCGTTAGGGGGTTTGATTACTGCCTTTACCGAATTGGTCGCGTCCACCTGGATATCTTGTGTGCTGGATACTGGAAAAGGTGCCGACATCGTGCTGGGCCCACTTTCTTGCTGGTGATCCTGAGGGAAGTTTAACATGGGGTGCAACTTGCATGGGTTAATAGTTGTACATTTAACAGTATTACGATTATTCTTGTCACATTTATTACAATTGTTACTTTCAGTCTTAATACAGTTACTAAGTGCATTTTTATCGTACACCATTGTGCCATTCTCCGCAGCCATAATCCTCTCCATTGCCATGTCTCTCTTCCCAAGATGAGAGTCAGATATGTAAGTTAAATTTCTTTGCATTTCACTTTCCTGTTGCCACAATTTTAAATAGTCATAATGTCTAATACGCCTTTTTGAAGATTTAATCAGGCACACTCTTCTCCTTAAATTCTGTAATACTTCTGGGTTAAAACTACCTACCCGGGGAAACTTTTCCCCGTCATGCACAGTCATCCTTTCCCATTCATTGCACAACATTTCTGTGTGATGACCATATTTCTCACACATGATATACCTTGCCGACCCGATTGGTCGGTTTACCAAATCAACCTGAACCTCGGTTGATCGCCCCTTACCTGAACAACTGGCCCCCATCTCTGCAGGTGCTGCTTTCACTACCTCTGACTTCAAATCAGGGTCTTCGGCAACCCTTACAAAAACCAAGATGTCCGGGGTAAGGCTGCGGTGGGGGTTTTGCCTCGAGGTCCGCCCACTTAACTCCGCCCACGTTGGCCAGTACTGCAATCACTGACTCAGAGCTGCTGTACCCAACCTAGGGCCCCTATGAACCTTTATTTACTGGGGCGTGTTGGACCTTCCAGTCCCCAGCAAGTATCGGTTGTTGGAATGTCCCTGAGTGATCAGGCTACTTCCCTTAAAATAAAAAAATTACACAAATCACGTTAACAATGTGCAAGCAGCGTTCTTCTGAATTCAAGACACGCTAATGCACACAATCACATGCGGTAAAATCGTATCTGCACACAAGCAACTAATCTTATGTGCGGAACGATCAGCGGAATTGAAAATTTCGGCTGCAAATTCCTTCAGCAATGAGCTTCGTTGGCCTATATGGGTCTCGCACCAACCCTCTTCGGTTGTGCTTCTTTACTTCTAGTCTGCTATACCTGAACCTCTTGTTCTGTGACCTCCTGGTCTGTGACCTCCTGGTCTGTTATGTACAGCAGACTCTACTGCTCATTAATATGTCGAGACTAACAAGGGACGCCTCCCAAGCCACCCCACGATATCACTCTCGCTGGTGTACCTCTTTCTACTGGCCTATGGTTCCCACTTCCGTAATAAAAGAGAAATCTTATATATACACACTCTTACATTCGAACACTCTTATTTCTGTACAGAATTCCTTTCATTCAGTAATAGTCTAACCCAGAAGAATTGCAACAGAGAAAGTCTTTTTCTTTTAACTTTAAACTTTTGGATTTGAGATAGATTTGTGTTATTTTCGCGTTACTTCCTTATCGCCTATTAAAACAATACTATCGTGCGGTTTGTATTATGTGGGTGTATCCGTACGCTCCGTTGCGTAATATACGCTCCGTGCGTCGACCCTTGCGTTGCGTATGCCCTGCCCTTGTAAGGACACGTGTACGCAGACCAAGTACGTCCACAGTAACACACTACACGTTTATCAATGTGAATGATCTTTAACAGTAATCCTTCACTGAACACCACTCAAATTCACCATTCAAATCCCTTGTATTCTAGGCGAGATTGTGTGCGTGCCTTTTACAATTATTCCCTTAAATATTACTTTTTTATCTTTTAACTATTAATAACAACAAATGTCTCAGCACGTTTATCACTAGTGTGTGGCAATCAGGAGAATGAGGTACGGACAAATAATACTAAACAAGAAATACAGGTGTGTGTGCTTATGCGTACGTTCGCAAAACAGAAACTAAACAGGTTTTAAAAGACAATAACGTACTGTTCCTACCTTCCGGTTCCGGATTCCTTCAGCACTCCTTACTAAGTGAAGCAGACGCTTATCTGGTCAGCACTACGAGGAATATTACCTCCCGCCCTTTGCTGACCGATAATGTCTGCTGAAATTACCTAGTGCAGATATATGAAGAGCGGGCGAGTCCCCAATTGACAAAGCCTATAATTTATCCTATTTAAAACACTCTAAAGGGTTAATGAACACAGTACGCAATTGGCGTATGGAATACCGTAAGAGTACGCACGTAGCGTAACCAACGCTTAGCCGTGGACGAGACGCACGAGACGCACGTTTGCTCACGGCTTAAAGCGTAAAGGCAAGCACGCTATAGACTGCCGACTAACGTAATGATACGCTATCAGCGTAGCGGACGCTCGAGACCACGAGGAGATCACAAGCGGTGCTGACGCTCACAGTGTTAAACCTTTGTAACAATATCATAAACAATGTACTTAAATTGTAAACCTTTGTGCAGTGATAAGGTGTAAATGCAACACAGTGTAACTTTGTTAGTTTAAAAGCTGTATGAGCGATTCTTACGCTCTGAGAACCCTTTAGCAATATAATAAACACTCAAATACCGGTCTAAGGGTCTAACACCTTTTAAGGGAGAGAATGAACGTTCAATCGCAAAAGAATACACAATACAAGTTATACACTACCAACTAACATAAAATACCTAACCAAGTTACTACACGTTAAAATACAACAAAGACACAATTACATTTAAGGGGGAAGGAGAGAGAGAATGGCTTACAACAAAATAGGAGATAAATATGGTTACAGAGAACTTACGCACAAGGGGAACAATCGCAAGCGCCTTTCTGGATATCCAGCTCCCGATTATCAGTGATGAGAACCGTTGAGAAGAGTAGAGAGCTGGCCCAGATCGGCTTGTCTTTTTATACACTACACACAATACAGTACAATGGTCCCTACATTCTTATTGTTCATTGGACACAGGAATTCGTCTCTGCATTATAACAAAAGGTCATAGGTTGGTTCATACAGGTGGGCTGTGACTATTTCAAACTGCTCAGGTGGGAGGGAAACTGGGTTTCCCGCCGCATGGGTAATAAAGTGCAAATATAGTAAATGTCCATAAACTTCTTATGTCCATAACTATACGCACGAGCGAGTAATCCGCTTCAAACCAACACCGGAATATTGCTAATTATATTCTCTTCCGATGGATACTAAACACCACTGTGTAACCCCTGTCTGACCCTTCGTATCAGACAAAGAGGAATCTCCTTGTCCCCGAACATACTACATTAACTAAACTTTCAGATTCTATCAAAGGACCATAATCTACAAAATACATTATATGACTAAAATATGTTACGATTGAGTCGCCCGCTAGACGCACACAAACTCTACCGTAAATGCGCATACCGTGCGCCTGCGAGTGCACGCGACTGCGAGTATACGCACGCACGGGAGAGCTCATGCTCGTGCAGCGGGCACACGCATGAGGTGCATATATGGCAATGTGCAGCGTGATATTTTTCCTAACTTTGACAGGTGAGGAGCTGGGGGGAGGATGATGAGCAGTGAGCGGCGGTGAGCTGGGGGGAGGGTGATAAGCAGTGAGCGGCGGTGAGCTGGGGGTGATGAGCTGGGGGGAGGGTGATGAGCAGTGAGCGGCGGTGAGCTGGGGGTGATGAGCTGGGGGGAGGGTGATGAGCAGTGAGCGGCGGTGAGCTGGGGGGAGGGTGATGAGCAGTGAGCGGCGGTGAGCTGGAGGTTATGAGCTGGGGGGAGGGTGATGAGCAGTGAGCGGCGGTGAGCTGGGGGTAATGAGCTGGGGGGAGGGTGATGAGCAGTGAGCGGCGGTGAGCTGGGGGGAGGTTGATGAGCAGTGAGCGGCGGTGAGCTGGGGGTGATGAGCTGGGGGGAGGGTGATGAGCAGTGAGCGGCGGTGAGCTGGGGGGAGGTTGATGAGCAGTGAGCGGCGGTGAGCTGGGGGGAGGGTAATGAGCAGTGAGCGGCGGTGAGCTGGGGGTGATGAGCTGGGGGGAGGGTGATGAGCAGTGAGCGGCGGTGAGCTAGGGGGAGGTTGATGAGCAGTGAGCGGCGGTGAGCTGGGGGTGAGGAGCGGCGCTGAGCAGGGGGGCGATGGGCAGTGAGCAGCTGTGATGAGTGGCGGTGAGCGGGGGGGCTGGGGGTGATGATGTGATAAACGGGGGGGGGGGTGCTGGGGGTGATGAGCCGTGAGCTGCTGTGATGAGGGGTAGAAGCTGGGGGTGATGAACCATAAGCTGCTGTGATGAGGGGGGGTTGCTGGGGGTGATGAGCCGTGAGCTGCTGTGATGAGGGGGGGTTGCTGGGGGTGATGAGCCGTGAGCTGCTGTGACGAGGGGGGGGCTGGGGGTGATGACGGGTGAGCAAGGGTGGATGAGCAGCTGTGATGAGTGGCGGTGAGCGGAGGGGCTGGGGGTGATGAGCTGCGACGGTGAGCGGGGGCGGTGGTGATGGGGGCTGATGAGCGATGATGACGAGCGGGGGCGGTGGTGAGGGGGGGCTGATGAGCGGTGGTGACGAGCGGCGGCGGTGGTGAGGGGGGCTGATGAGCGATGGTGACGAGCGGCGGCAGTGGTGAGGGGGGGCTGATGCGCGGCGGTGAACGGGGAGTGAATTCAGCAGCGCCCGCCGCGTAGTCAGGGGGAGCAGAGGCGCCCAGGGTCTCACAAGAAGTTAGAGGGTTTGGCTGGCCGGATGAATGGAAGCGGAACCCGACCCGAGTCGGGAGAACAGCTGCAGGACGGTGATCGTCAGCGGAACTAATGGGATGTTCACATTTTTGTGCCCAATCAAATTTGCATCAGTGACAGGGGCGGGCTTTCATATGGGCTGAAAGCACACCCCTGTCACTGAGGCACTTATACTAGTGCTGCTCGACCAGCTTTTTTAATGGGCTTTTACAGCCCTCTCCTTGGCCCCGCCCCCTGCCCGGCCCCCGTTTCAGGCCTTTTGTCATTATCCGCAGGAGGCACCGCTCTCGGTGCCTCCAAAACAAATTTGAACCTGTTTTAAAATGATTACAATAATATAAAGCATATACTTAGGTCACAGAATATGTGTCATAAGTATCTTCTTTATATTATTGTAATCATTAATGACAGGGGAGAATGACAGGGGAGGCACTGCCTTTCCTGACTGCACGTTCCTGGGCTGCATGACATCACATGCAGCCGCTGCGACCCGGGCAGCAAAGAGGTTCTCCCAGCCAACCGCAGGATCTGCACTGGCCGGGAGCTACTCCTGTGCGATGCTTTTGCACTTCTGCAGGGGGGGGACGGCACTGACATGCGGGGCGGGATAGCCCTGTTCTGGGCGTCCCCCCGCATGTCTGAGTGCCTGATCGTAGCCGCACAGCTACGATCAACTCGGAATGACCCCCTAAGAGAGGCTAGTGCATGTAACCTATGGTAACCTATGGTGTTTCTCTGCAGTAATATTACTGAGCGGCATTACACACACTGATACTTTCACACCGTCATTGTTTTTGTGCAGCTGGTGGGAAATCCCCGCACATGACTTGTTACATAATAGACCACGAGGCTCCTTTGTTCTTGTATCAGTGAGAAGGGGGTAATGCCGGCTTTCCAAATGTTGCAGCATAGGTCATGTGACACACCTGCCCACCTGACTGCTGGGATTATAATGATTATTCATAACCTGACACGGCAATAATCAGAGAGCAGTATACAAACTATAGATGACACCACATGACAGTGCAGCAGTGTAACATTCAGTATATAATGGTATATCAGTATATCATTAACAAGGAGTCATTGTTAGATGGTGATTCACAGGTGACTGCAGGTAAAGCATTGGGATCCGCACGTGTCAAGATATTACCGCCGGGAGACGCAGACTGGAATTTATGGAGATCCATGCACCTTCTGTGGGAGTTTCTGGCCAGTAACTAGCGGCTGTGACACAACTCACCACCTAGAGATGAGCGGGTTCGGTTCCTCGGAATCCGAACCCCCCCGAACTTCAGCCTTTTTACACGGGTCCGAGGCAGACTCGGATCTTCCCGCCTTGCTCGGCTAACCCGAGCGCGCCCGAACGTCATCATCCCGCTGTCGGATTCTCGCGAGGCTCGTATTCTATCGCGAGACTCGGATTCTATATAAGGAGCCGCGCGTCGCCGCCATTTTCACACGTGCATTGAGATTGATAGGGAGAGGACGTGGCTGGCGTCCTCTCCGTTAGAATAGATAGAGACACTTGAGTTGATTACTTAGTAATTTTGGGGAGCATTAGGAGTACTCAGAGTGCAGAGTTTTGCTGATAGTTACTAGTGACTGACCACCACCAGTTTTATTTATTATTTAATATAATCCGTTCTCTGCCTGAAAAAAAACGATACACAGTCACATACCATATCTGTGCTCAGCCTCAGTGTGCTGCATGATAATATCATCTATATGTATATCTGACTGTGCTGAGTGCTCACTGCTCATACAGCTGAATTGTGGGGGAGACTGGGGTGCAGTTATAGCAGGAGTACAGTGCACACTTTTGCTGCAAGTGTGACTGACCAGTGACCACCAGTATATTGTCTGCCTGAAAAAGTTAAACACTCCTGTGGTGTTTTTTTTTTTTATTCTATAAACGCATTCTGCTGACAGTGTCCAGCAGGTCCGTCATTCATTATATTATATAAATATTTACCTGCAGTAGTGTTATATTTTTTTTGTTCATCTCTATCATCTTTATCATCTCTATATTAGCAGACGCAGTACGGTAGTCCACGGCTGTGGCTACCTCTGTGTCGTCAGTGCTCGTCCATAATTGTATACCTACCTGTGGTGGGGTTTTTTTTTCTATCTTCTTCATACTAGTAGTTTAGGAGTCTGCTGACAGTGTCCAGCAGGTCCGTCATTATATTATATATACCTGCAGTAGTGATATATATATATATTTTTTATATCATTATCATCTCTATACTAGCAGACGCAGTACGGTAGTCCACGGCTGTAGCTACCTCTGTGTCGTCAGTCACTCGTCATCCATAAGTATACTAGTATCCATCCATCTCCATTGTTTACCTGAGGTTCCAAAAATAGGGAAAGATCAAGATCCACTTCCACCTCGTGCTGAAGCTGCTGCCACTAGTCATGGCCGAGATGATGAAATTCCATCAACGTCGTCTGCCAAGGCCGATGCCCAATGTCATAGTACAGAGCATGTAAAATCCAAAACACAAAATATCAGTAAAAAAAGGACTCAAAAATCTAAAATAAAATCGTCGGAGGAGAAGCGTAAACTTGCCAATATGCCATTTACCACACGGAGTGGCAAGGAACGGCTGAGGCCCTGGCCTATGTTCATGGCTAGTGGTTCAGCTTCACATGAGGATGGAAGCACTCAGCCTCTCGCTAGAAAAATGAAAAGACTTAAGCTGGCAAAAGCACAGCAAAGAACTGTGCGTTCTTCGAAATCACAAATCCACAAGGAGAGTCCAATTGTGTCGGTTGCGATGCCTGACCTTCCCAACACTGGACGTGAAGAGCATGCGCCTTCCACCATTTGCACGCCCCCTGCAAGTGCTGGAAGGAGCACCCGCAGTCCAGTTCCTGATAGTCAGATTGAAGATGTCAGTGTTGAAGTACACCAGGATGAGGAGGATATGGGTGTTGCTGGCGCTGGGGAGGAAATTGACAAGGAGGATTCTGATGGTGAGGTGGTTTGTTTAAGTCAGGCACCCGGGGAGACACCTGTTGTCCGTGGGAGGAATATGGCCATTGACATGCCTGGTGAAAATACCAAAAAAATCAGCTCTTCGGTGTGGAAGTATTTCAACAGAAATGCGGACAACATTTGTCAAGCCGTGTGTTGCCTTTGTCAAGCTGTAATAAGTAGGGGTAAGGACGTTAACCACCTCGGAACATCCTCCCTTATACGTCACCTGCAGCGCATTCATCATAAGTCAGTGACAAGTTCAAAAACTTTGGGCGACAGCGGAAGCAGTCCACTGACCAGTAAATCCCTTCCTCTTGTAACCAAGCTCACGCAAACCACCCCACCAACTCCCTCAGTGTCAATTTCCTCCTTCCCCAGGAATGCCAATAGTCCTGCAGGCTATGTCACTGGCAATTCTGACGAGTCCTCTCCTGCCTGGGATTCCTCCGATGCATCCTTGAGTGTAACGCCTACTGCTGCTGGCGCTGCTGTTGTTGCTGCTGGGAGTCGATGGTCATCCCAGAGGGGAAGTCGTAAGACGACTTTTACTACTTCCACCAAGCAATTGACTGTCCAACAGTCCTTTGCGAGGAAGATGAAATATCACAGCAGTCATCCTGCTGCAAAGCGGATAACTGAGGCCTTGGCATCCTGGGCGGTGAGAAACGTGGTTCCGGTATCCATCATTACTGCAGAGCCAACTATAGACTTGATTGAGGTACTGTGTCCCCGGTACCAAATACCATCTATGTTCCATTTCTCTAGGCAGGCGATACCGAAAATGTACACAGACCTCAGAAAAAGACTCACCAGTGTCCTAAAAAATGCAGTTGTACCCAATGTCCACTTAACCACGGATATGTGGACAAGTGGAGCAGGGCAGACTCAGGACTATATGACTGTGACAGCCCACTGGGTAGATGTATTGACTCCCGCCGCAAGAACAGCAGCGGCGGCACCAGTAGCAGCATCTCGCAAACGCCAACTCTTTCCTAGGCAGGCTATGCTTTGTATCACCGCTTTCCAGAATACGCACACAGCTGAAAACCTCTTACGGCAACTGAGGAAGATCATCGCAGAATGGCTTACCCCAATTGGACTCTCCTGTGGATTTGTGGTATCGGACAACGCCAGCAATATTGTGTGTGCATTAAATCTGGGCAAATTCCAGCACGTCCCATGTTTTGCACATACCTTGAATTTGGTGGTGCAGAATTATTTAAAAAACGACAGGGGCGTGCAAGAGATGCTGTCGGTGGCCAGAAGAATTGCGGGACACTTTCGGCGTACAGGCACCACGTACAGAAGACTGGAGCAATACCAAAAACGCCTGAACCTGCCCTGCCATCATCTGAAGCAAGAAGTGGTAACGAGGTGGAATTCAACCCTCTATATGCTTCAGAGGTTGGAGGAGCAGCAAAAGGCCATTCAAGCCTATACAACTGACCACGATATAGGAGGTGGAATGCACCTGTCTCAAGCGCAGTGGAGAATGATTTCAACGTTGTGCAAGGTTCTGCAACCTTTTGAACTTGCCACACGTGAAGTCAGTTCAGACACTGCCAGCCTGAGTCAGGTCATTCCCCTCATCAGGCTTTTGCAGAAGAAGCTGGAGACATTGAAGGAGGAGCTAACACTGAGCGATTCCGCTAGGCATGTGGGACTTGTGGATGGAGCCCTTAATTCGCTTAACAAGGATTCACGGGTGGTCAATCTGTTGAAATCAGAGCACTACATTTTGGCCACCGTGCTCGATCCTAGATTTAAAACCTACCTTGGATCTCTCTTTCCGGCAGACACAAGTCTGCAGGGGTTCAAAGAACTGCTGGTGAGAAAATTGTCAAGTCAAGCGGAACGCGACCTGTCAACATCTCCTCCTTCACATTCTCCCGCAACTGGGGGTGCGAGGAAAAGGCTCAGAATTCCGAGCCCACCCGCTGGCGGTGATGCAGGGCAGTCTGGAGCGACTGCTGATGCTGACATCTGGTCCGGACTGAAGGACCTGCCAACGATTACGGACATGTCGTCTACTGTCACTGCATATGATTCTCTCACCATTCAAAGAATGGTGGAGGATTATATGAGTGACCGCATCCAAGTAGGCACGTCAGACAGTCCGTACGTATACTGGCAGGAAAAAGAGGCAATTTGGAGGCCCTTGCACAAACTGGCTTTATTCTACCTAAGTTGCCCTCCCACAAGTGTGTACTCCGAAAGAGTGTTTAGTGCCGCCGCTCACCTTGTCAGCAATCGGCGTACGAGGTTACTTCCAGAAAATGTGGAGAAGATGATGTTCATTAAAATGAATAATAATCAATTCCTCCATGGAGACATTCACCAGCAGCAATTGCCTCCACAAAGTACACAGGGAGCTGTGATGGACGAATTGATAATCTGTGAGGAGGGGGATGTACACGGTAATGAATCGGAGGATGATGATGAGGTGGACATCTTGCCTCTGTAGAGCCAGTTTGTGCAAGGAGAGATTAATTGCTTCTTTTTTGGTGGGGGTCCAAACCAACCCGTCATTTCAGTCACAGTCGTGTGGCAGACCCTGTCACTGAAATGATGGGTTGGTTAAAGTGTGCATGTCCTGATTATACAACATAAGGGTGGGTGGGAGGGCCCAAGGACAATTCCATCTTGCACCTCTTTTTTCTTTCATTTTTCTTTGCGTCATGTGCTGTTTGGGGAGTGTTTTTTGGAAGGGCCATCCTGCGTGACACTGCAGTGCCACTCCTAGATGGGCCAGGTGTTTGTGTCGGCCACTAGGGTCGCTTATCTTAGTCACACAGCTACCTCATTGCGCCTCTTTTTTTTTCTTCTTTGCGTCATGTGCTGTTTGGGGAGTATTTTTTGGAAGGGCCATCCTGCGTGACACTGCAGTGCCACTCCTAGATGGGCCAGGTGTTTGTGTCGGCCACTAGGGTCACTTATCTTAGTCACACAGCTACCTCATTGCGCCTCTTTTTTTTCTTCTTTGCGTCATGTGCTATTTGGGGAGTATTTTTTGGAAGGGCCATCCTGCGTGACACTGCAGTGCCACTCCTAGATGGGCCAGGTGTTTGTGTCGGCCACTAGGGTCACTTATCTTAGTCACACAGCTACCTCATTGCGCCTCTTTTTTTTCTTCTTTGCGTCATGTGCTGTTTGGGGAGTATTTTTTGGAAGGGCCATCCGGCCTGACACTGCAGTGCCACTCCTAGATGGGCCAGGTGTTTGTGTCGGCCACTAGGGTCGCTTAGCTTTCTCACACAGCTACCTCATTGCGCCTCTTTTTTTCTTTGCGTCATGTGCTGTTTGGGGAGTGTTTTTTGGAAGGGCCATCCTGCGTGACACTGCAGTGCCACTCCTAGATGGGCCAGGTGTTTGTGTCGGCCACTTGGGTCGCTGAGCTTAGTCATCCAGCGACCTTGGTGCAAATTTTAGGACTAAAAATAATACTGTGAGGTGTGAGGTGTTCAGAATAGACTGAAAATGAGTGGAAATTATGGTTATTGAGGTTAATAATACTTTGGGATCAAAATGACCCCCAAATTCTATGATTTAAGCTGTTTTTTAGGGTTTTTTGAAAAAAACACCCGAATCCAAAACACACCCGAATCCGACAAAAAAAATTCGGTGAGGTTTTGCCAAAACGCGTTCGAACCCAAAACACGGCCACGGAACCGAACCCAAAACCAAAACACAAAACCCGAAAAATTTCCGGTGCACATCTCTAACTATTTCAATACTTCACACAGATGTCACCTTAATCATCTGTGTGGCACTAAAACCCACCTGTTCCTCACAGCGTGCCCTTCCACATAATCTAGTCTCCAGGCCGCCACCTGTCTGTCTCCCCCCCACTCCCCCTCCCCTAGATTGTAAGCTCCTTGGAGCAGGGCCCTCTTCCCTGCTGTTCTCACAGCCCTCTTCTCTCACACTGCAATTACAGCTCTCTCCTACTCAGTGACCCTCTATACCTGCATCTCCTCTCGCTCATAACGTTCATCTCTTACAATGGCTGCCCACCCCTGGTAGTACGCCGATTACACCTTTCCTTCCTTACATCTCAGCTGTAGTATCTACTGAGAGCTGTGCTGCTGATTGTTACCTGTGCTCCGTTTTAGTTTTTCTATTACTGTAAAGTTCTGTGTACCCTGTATTGTTATAATGTCTGCCGTATGTAAGGCACTGCAAAACACTTGTGGCGCCTAAAAAATAAAATGTAATAACTAGAGTAATTTGTTTATTTGAGTAACAGTGATGCAGGGTAACAGCAGTGATGCAGGGTAACAGCTGTAATGCAGGGTAACAGCGGTGATGCAGGGTAACAGCGGTGATGCAGGGTAACAGCGGTGATGCAGGGTAACAGCTATAATGCAGGGTAACAGCAGTGATGCAGGGTAACAGCTGTAATGCAGGGTAACAGCGGTGATGCAGGGTAACAGCGGTGATGCAGGGTAACAGCTGTAAAGCAGGGTAACAGTGGTGATGCAGGGTAACAGCGGTAATGCAGGGTAACAGCGGTAATGCAGGGTAACAGCTGTAATGCAGGGTAACAGCTGTAATGCAGGGTAACAGCAGTGATGCAGGGTAAAAGCTGTAATGCAGGGTAACAGCGGTGATGCAGGGTAACAGCGGTGATACAGGGTAACAGCTATAATGCAGGGTAACAGCGGTGATGCAGGGTAACAGCTGTAATGCAGAGTAACAGCGGTGATGCAGGGTGACAGTGGTGATGCAGGGTAACAGCTGTAATGCAGGGTAACAGTGGTGATGCAGGGTAACAGTGGTGATGCAGGGTAACAGCAGTGATGCAGGGTAACAGCGGTAATGCAGGGTAACAGCGGTGATTCATAGTAACAGCTGTAATGCAGGTTAACAGCGGTGATGCAGGGTAACAGTGGTGATGCAGGGTAACAGTGGTGATGCAGGGTAACAGCGGTGATGCAGGGTAACAGTGGTGATACAGGGTAACAGCACTGATGCAGGGTAACAGTGGTTATGCAGGGTAACAGCAGTGATGCAGGGTAACAGCGGTGATGCATGGTAACAGTGGTGATACAGGGTAACAGCGGTGATGCAGGGTAAGAGTGGTTATGCAGGTTAACATCATTGATGCAGGGTAACAGTGGTTATGCTGGGTAACAGCAGTGATGCAGGGTAACAGCGGTGATGCAGGGTAACAGCGGTGATGCAGGGTAACAGCGGTGAAGCAGGGTAAGAGTGGTTATGCAGGTTAACATCATTGATGCAGGGTAACAGTGGTTATGCTGGGTAACAGCAGTGATGCAGGGTAACAGTGGTGATGCAGGGTAACAGCGGTGATGCAGGGTAACAGTGGTTATGCAGGGTAACAGCTGTAATGCAGGGTAACAGCAGTGATGCAGGTTAACAGCAGTGATGCAGGGTAACAGCTGTAATGCAGGGTAACAGCGCTGATGCAGGGTAACAGCTGTAATGCAGGGTAACAGCGGTGATGCAGGGTAACAGTGGTGGTACAGGGTAACAGCGGTGATACAGGGTAACAGCTATAATGCAGGGTAACAGCGGTGATGCAGGGTAACAGCTGTAATGCAGGGTAACAGCAGTGATGCAGGTTAACAGCAGTGATGCAGGGTAACAGTGGTAATGCAGGGTAACAGTGGTGATGCAGGGTAACAGCGGTAATGCAGGGTAACAACAGTGATGCAGGGTAACAGCGGTAATGCAGGGTAACAGCGGTAATGCAGGGTAACAGCTGTAATGCAGGGTAACAGCTGTAATGCAGGGTAACAGCAGTGATGCAGGGTAAAAGCTGTAATGCAGGGTAACAGCGGTGATGCAGGGTAACAGCGGTGATACAGGGTAACAGCTATAATGCAGGGTAACAGCGGTGATGCAGGGTAACAGCTGTAATGCAGAGTAACAGCGGTGATGCAGGGTGACAGTGGTGATGCAGGGTAACAGCTGTAATGCAGGGTAACAGTGGTGATGCAGGGTAACAGTGGTGATGCAGGGTAACAGCAGTGATGCAGGGTAACAGCAGTGATGCAGGGTAACAGCGGTAATGCAGGGTAACAGCGGTGATTCATAGTAACAGCTGTAATGCAGGTTAACAGCGGTGATGCAGGGTAACAGTGGTGATGCAGGGTAACAGTGGTGATGCAGGGTAACAGCGGTGATGCAGGGTAACAGTGGTGATACAGGGTAACAGCACTGATGCAGGGTAACAGTGGTTATGCAGGGTAACAGCAGTGATGCAGGGTAACAGCGGTGATGCATGGTAACAGTGGTGATACAGGGTAACAGCGGTGATGCAGGGTAAGAGTGGTTATGCAGGTTAACATCATTGATGCAGGGTAACAGTGGTTATGCTGGGTAACAGCAGTGATGCAGGGTAACAGCGGTGATGCAGGGTAACAGCGGTGATGCAGGGTAACAGCGGTGAAGCAGGGTAAGAGTGGTTATGCAGGTTAACATCATTGATGCAGGGTAACAGTGGTTATGCTGGGTAACAGCAGTGATGCAGGGTAACAGTGGTGATGCAGGGTAACAGCGGTGATGCAGGGTAACAGTGGTTATGCAGGGTAACAGCTGTAATGCAGGGTAACAGCAGTGATGCAGGTTAACAGCAGTGATGCAGGGTAACAGCTGTAATGCAGGGTAACAGCGCTGATGCAGGGTAACAGCTGTAATGCAGGGTAACAGCGGTGATGCAGGGTAACAGTGGTGGTACAGGGTAACAGCGGTGATACAGGGTAACAGCTATAATGCAGGGTAACAGCGGTGATGCAGGGTAACAGCTGTAATGCAGGGTAACAGCAGTGATGCAGGTTAACAGCAGTGATGCAGGGTAACAGTGGTAATGCAGGGTAACAGTGGTGATGCAGGGTAACAGCGGTAATGCAGGGTAACAACAGTGATGCAGGGTAACAGCGGTAATGCAGGGTAACAGCAGTGATGCAGGGTAACAGCATTGATGCAGGGTAACAGCTGTAATGCAGGTTAATAGCGGTGATGCAGGGTAACAGTGGTGATGCAGGGTAACAGCGGTGATGCAGGGTAACAGTGGTGATACAGGGTAACAGCATTGATGCAGGGTAACAGTGGTGATGCAGGGTAACAGCGGTGATGCAGGGTAACAGTGGTGATACAGGGTAACAGCATTGATGCAGGGTAACAGTGGTTATGCAGGGTAACAGCAGTGATGCAGGGTAACAGTGGTGATGCAGGGTAACAGCGGTGATGCAGGGTAACAGCAGTGATGCAGGGTAACAGCAGTGATACAGGGTAACAGCGGTGATGCAGGGTAACAGCGGTGATGCAGGGTAACAGCGGTGATACAGGGTAACAGCGGTGATGCAGGGTAACAGCGGTGATGCAGTGATGATACAGGGCGTTGAGTCAGGGTGACCAACGGGCGGGATCCCGGCCACCAGAATGCCGGCAGGGGGGTGAGCGCAACAAAGCCCCTTGCGTGCTGGCTGCACTCGCCATGCTGCAGGCTCGGTAGATCGCTGTGCTCGCCACAGGTTCTATTCCCACTCTATGGTTGTCCCACTCGAGTGGGAATAGTCCTGGGCCCCCTGCCAGCATTGTGGTGGCTGGATCCTGGCATCAGTATGCTGACCGCTGGGATCCCGAACGCCGGGATGTTGACTACATCCAGATGCAGGGTAACACTGGTGATGCAGGATAGCAGCATTGGCGCTGGGGGGCTGAGGGTACTAATTACCCAGGCCCAAGTCTGATGGAGGGGCCTTGTCGGGTCCCAGGTCCCCACCCGTTACCTGGCACCAGCAGCTCTTCTCCGCTGCCCAGCACACTGTGGTGCGGCCAGGGTACTTACATGCTCAATAACACTGAAGTGACATCATCCTAGTAGTGCATCACTACAGAGAGATAGTGAAGGACATGGACATGGGGCTGGGGTATTATTATGACACAATGTCCCTAGCACGCCACACAGTCCCACACAGGGCCTGATTACGGCTCTGATTACTCTGTGTGGGGGCCCTCTGTGTGTGTTGGCCCTGGGATGACCGCCCCTGTCGCCCCTCCCTTAATCCGGCTCTGGTCCTACATTAAGCCACACTGCCCTCAGAATGCTGCAGTATAAGTCTTAGCTAGGTAGCACATCCCATTAAAAATTGCTGGGGTGTGCAGTCCAGGCTGCCTCCCCCTAATAGGCTACATGGGTGACAGATGAATGGTTGACAGTGCTTAAGGTCGACAGGTACTAAAGGTCAACAGGTTAAAAAAGTCGACATGGAAATGGTCAACACAAAAATGGTCAACATGTTGTTTCAACACTTTTAGGGTTAGGGTTACACTGCCAGAGCGGACAGTCAGGGTTAGGCACCAGTGGGAGGGTTAGGGTTACGGGTGTGGTATGGAAGGTAGATAGTAACTAGGCCCACAGTGTCTAGGTCGACCACTACTGTTCGACAGTAACTAGGTCAACAGGGTCTTTACGTCAACATGGTCTAGGTTGACAGGTTAAAAGGTCGACATGAGTTTTTTATGCTTTTTTGTGTCGTTTTCTTCGTAAAGTGACCGGGAACCCCAATTAGTGCACCGTGTCCCCTCGCATGGCTCGCTTCGCTCGCAATGCTTTGGGAAAGGTGCCCTCACTCCGCTACCGCTTCGCTCTGCACAGATTACTGTTCCAATCGTAGTCCGCGTGGATCGTTAAGTATGAAAAGGTTAAAAAAAAAGAAAAAAAAACGTGAAAAAATTGTATCGACCTTTCGACCTGTCGACCTAAAACATGTCGACCTAGTTACTGTCGACTAATAGTGGTCGACCTAGATAATGTCGACCTAGTTACTGTCGACCTAGAGACCGGATTCCTAGGGTTACACTGCCAGAGGGGACAGTCAGGGTTAGGTACCAGGGAAAGGGTTAGGTTACAGGAGGCACCAGTTAGGGTTCGGCACTAGTGGATGGTTACGGTTAGATTAGGGCTAAAAAAACTTGTTGATTATTTTTGTGTTTAAACCTGTGAACTTTTTAACCTTGTAGAACATTTGTCCCTGTTGACCTAATGAATATCGATCTATTAATCCAAACCCCATCCAAGCTAATGTTAACCAAGCCTAAATGTATTTATCTATGAACAATGTGAAACACAACCTTTTTAGTCCAAAAACTGGGCATGCTAACTCCGGTAACCGTGACTGTTACGCTTCGAAGCTGCCATTACATGATTGCCACTTTAAGATATTTCACACAATATTAGAATCCAGAGATCTTGGTTACACATATTTGTGCAAATGTGTGAATAAGCCCCAAAGCGGCATCAAGGCATCTCTGTATATTTAGGGTCCCTAGCGCTATATCTAGGTGCAGGGTGTGGCACCCCAAAACACCAGCATAAGCCAGAAAGCCCAGGGCAGCATACCGGTGAAAAAACTATAGTGTTGCTCCAAGGTAGGTAGCTCTTAGCTTAGATATATTTAAGTAAGGAGCCATTATCATGTGGCTCCTTGCTGTTTGATCATAGACCCAGATTGGGGTAATGGAGGTGTGAGGTGTGGTGCCTCTGGACTGGCTGAGCTGGATGGCTTTAGTGTGGCATACCTTTACATTCTATTAACACTTATCACACACTAATTTCTTTAACACTATTTCTCCATTTTAACTACATTTCATGTTTGTATCACCTGCTCTATAGCTTCGGCTTCCTAACACTAATTTATTAACACTATAGTTTTTTCACTGGTGTGCTGCCCTGGGCTTTCTGGCTTATGCCGGTGTTTTGGGGTGATCTCTGAATTCTAATATTGTGTGGGTTTTACATCTGGTTACTGTTATCATTCAGGGTGCTAGGGGAAACAAAATGCCTTTTTTTTCTTGCTAATACCCCTTTCACACCGCAGCTTTAACCCGGTAAATTGCAGATTTTTAAGCCTTCCAAAGCGGTTCTAGCTGTGGTATGAAAGGGCCACCTTAAATTTACCGGTTTCAAAATACCGGTATTTTGAAACGGGTAAAAAGCAGGGTCCTACACAGTTCAGAACCGTTTCATTGTGCAGTGTGAAAGGCTCAGAAACGGTATTTCCAAACCACAGTAGGTGATAGGTTGTCTCCATGCGTGATGTCACCAGGCAGAAGCAGGAAATAAACTGGAGGAAACACATGAGAGTGAAGAAGCGTTTTATTATACAGAATACAGTTTAAAATGGCAAATTGGAGTGATGAGGAGGTTAGGGAGCTGCTTAGGATCAGAGGGGATGAAGAAATATGTAGACAATTCACTGGGACAGTGAAGGATGTAGTAATCTACAAAAACATGGTAAAGATGCTTGAAGCTGCTGGGTTCCATCGTACGAATAGCCAAATTATTAATAATTAATTAATAATTATTAATAATGTGTGGGCCAGAAAAGTCCATTTACAATGACAACCCCTGTTTTCTATGGGTGAAACGGGTTCAGTGTGCAAGGTACCAAAACGGTAATGAAACGGTAATATACTGGTTACAACATGCGATGTGAAGGGGGTTTAACTGCTCAGACCCATTTTAAGAAACATTTTAAAAGCAGAGTTTGCGATGTGAAAGCAGCATTAGAAATACCCCTCCCTTTCAAGCACCTGAATAATATCACTAAGCTAATTGAGCATCTGCCACACTATATATGACTTTAAGATATTTGGCAGAATCACCGGGAACCTGCCGATGCCTACAAGTCACTGACTGTTACATTTCCCCCTAGTCTTCTAGATACAGGGGAGGCTTCCTTGTAAATGTCTCACTCATCACCATACGCTGGCTAGTCATTAGACAAAATTCTACTCCCTGTGAGGAGATCAGGGTAGGGGTGCCCTCTCCTGGGGTAGATGAGCACCTCCAAACACACAGCAGCCAGGAAAACAGCACACCAGTCCAGGGTTTTTGTGCAATCTAGCTGTGGCTAGTTATATTATTTATAGATTATATCAATAAAATAGGATATTGCTGTAAGTTTACCTTGTATCTTCTATTTATAGAAAACATTTTGCAACAGAGTCTAAGAAAACCCCCATTTTGCTTGTTTATGTCACAGTGCAAATAAGTCCCTCTGGATTTCCTGCTGCCAAAATGAGTTCTGCCGTGACACATGCAATAAATATTCTGTCCTATAATACTGTAACAACAAACAAAAAAAAACCGCATAGGGGGAATTTCATATTTGTAAAACTTATTTTTATAACAAATGCAGGTAACTACCTTCTCATACAGGGATGGATTTACGAAAGCTGAAAATGCTGCCAAAACTAAATTACATTTTCTGAGTTTTGTCCGCATTCCCATATGCCCTAAGCTCCGAAATGCGAGATATTAGGGAGCTAGGACCCAGTAGGCTATGCCATACATTGTCTAATAGAAGCCTATGGACTTCTCTCAGCATTTGGCCCTGAAACAGATGTGGGTAGAGGTGCAATCGCTGCTGCATACATGGAAAAAGCAGGTATAGCACTAATATGGTTCTGCAGCAATCCAAACTGGACAAACTAGGATGCAGTGTCGGATCATCTGCAACACCATCAGCTGACTGTGTGACCTATGAGGTCACACAACAAGCCGGAAGACCTACCAAGAGGCCCGGAAACTAGCTACAAAGAGGCCAGGAAATCCTGGCATAGTCCCTCCCCTGTAACGGCGGCGTCACTCCTCCGCCTCCTCTCCACCCCAAATGGCATCAGCTTCAGGCTGTCCAGTGCCTGTAACCATTGCGACCAAAGATGCAGATTCTAGAGATGAGCGGGTTCGGTTTCTTTGAATCCGAACCCGCACGAACTTCACTTTTTTTTTCACGGGTCCGAGCGACTCGGATCTTCCCGCCTTGCTCGGTTAACCCGAGCGCGCCCGAACGTCATCATGACGCTGTCGGATTCTCGCGAGACTCGGATTCTATATAAGGAGCCGCGCGTCGCCGCCATTTTCACACGTGCATTGAGATTGATAGGGAGAGGACGTGGCTGGCGTCCTCTCCATTTAGATTAGATTTAGAAGAGAGAGAGAGAGAGAGATTGCTGTGATACTGTAGATTAGAAGAGAGTGCAGACAGAGTTTAGTGACTGACGACCACAGTGACCAGTGACCACCAGAGACAGTGCAGTTGTTTGTTTTATTTAATATATCCGTTCTCTGCCTGAAAAAAACGATACACAGTCACACAGTGACTCAGTCTGTGTGCACTGCTCAGCCCAGTGTGCTGCACATCAATGTATTGTATATAAAGCTTATAATTGTGGGGGAGACTGGGGAGCACTGCAGGTTGTTATAGCAGGAGCCAGGAGTACATGATAAATAATATTATATTAAAATTAAACAGTGCACACTTTTGCTGCAGGAGTGCCACTGCCAGTGTGACTAGTGGTGACCAGTGCCTGACCACCAGTATATTAGTAGTATTGTATACTATCTCTTTATCAACCAGTCTATATTAGCAGCAGACACAGTACAGTGCGGTAGTTCACGGCTGTGGCTACCTCTGTGTCGGCACTCGGCAGGCAGTCCGTCCATCCATAATTGTATTATAATATATACCACCTAACCGTGGTTTTTTTTTCATTCTTTATACCGTCGTCATACTAGTTGTTACGAGTATACTACTATCTCTTTATCAACCAGTGTACAGTGCGGTAGTTCACGGCTGTGGCTACCTCTGTGTCGGCACTCGGCAGGCAGTCCGTCCAACCATAATTGTATTATATACCACCTAAAGTGGTTTTTTTTTCATTCTTTATACCGTCGTCATACTAGTTGTTACGAGTATACTACTATCTCTTTATCAACCAGTGTACAGTGCGGTAGTTCACGGCTGTGGCTACCTCTGTGTCGGCACTCGGCAGGCAGTCCGTCCATCCATAATTGTATTATAATATATACCACCTAACCGTGGTTTTTTTTTCATTCTTTATACCGTCGTCATACTAGTTGTTACGAGTATACTACTATCTCTTTATCAACCAGTGTACAGTGCGGTAGTTCACGGCTGTGGCTACCTCTGTGTCGGCACTCGGCAGGCAGTCCGTCCAACCATAATTGTATTATAATATATACCACCTAACCGTGGTTTTTTTTTCATTCTTTATACCGTCGTCATACTAGTTGTTACGAGTATACTACTATCTCTTTATCAACCAGTGTACAGTGCGGTAGTTCACGGCTGTGGCTACCTCTGTGTCGGCACTCGGCAGGCAGTCCGTCCAACCATAATTGTATTATATACCACCTAACCGTGGTTTTTTTTTCATTCTTTATACCGTCGTCATACTAGTTGTTACGAGTATACTACTATCTCTTTATCAACCAGTGTACAGTGCGGTAGTTCACGGCTGTGGCTACCTCTGTGTCGGCACTCGGCAGGCAGTCCGTCCAACCATAATTGTATTATAATATATACCACCTAACCGTGGTTTTTTTTTCATTCTTTATACCGTCGTCATATTAGTTGTTACGAGTATACTACTATCTCTTTATCAACCAGTGTACAGTGCGGTAGTTCACGGCTGTGGCTACCTCTGTGTCGGCACTCGGCAGGCAGTCCGTCCAACCATAATTGTATTATAATATATACCACCTAACCGTGGTTTTTTTTTCATTCTTTATACCGTCGTCATACTAGTTGTTACGAGTATACTACTATCTCTTTATCAACCAGTGTACAGTGCGGTAGTTCACGGCTGTGGCTACCTCTGTGTCGGCACTCGGCAGGCAGTCCGTCCAACCATAATTGTATTATATACCACCTAACCGTGGTTTTTTTTTCATTCTTTATACCGTCGTCATACTAGTTGTTACGAGTATACTACTATCTCTTTATCAACCAGTGTACAGTGCGGTAGTTCACGGCTGTGGCTACCTCTGTGTCGGCACTCGGCAGGCAGTCCGTCCATCCATAATTGTATTATAATATATACCACCTAACCGTGGTTTTTTTTTCATTCTTTATACCGTCGTCATACTAGTTGTTACGAGTATACTACTATCTCTTTATCAACCAGTGTACAGTGCGGTAGTTCACGGCTGTGGCTACCTCTGTGTCGGCACTCGGCAGGCAGTCCGTCCAACCATAATTGTATTATAATATATACCACCTAACCGTGGTTTTTTTTTCATTCTTTATACCGTCGTCATACTAGTTGTTACGAGTATACTACTATCTCTTTATCAACCAGTGTACAGTGCGGTAGTTCACGGCTGTGGCTACCTCTGTGTCGGCACTCGGCAGGCAGTCCGTCCAACCATAATTGTATTATATACCACCTAACCGTGGTTTTTTTTTCATTCTTTATACCGTCGTCATACTAGTTGTTACGAGTATACTACTATCTCTTTATCAACCAGTGTACAGTGCGGTAGTTCACGGCTGTGGCTACCTCTGTGTCGGCACTCGGCAGGCAGTCCGTCCAACCATAATTGTATTATAATATATACCACCTAACCGTGGTTTTTTTTTCATTCTTTATACCGTCGTCATATTAGTTGTTACGAGTATACTACTATCTCTTTATCAACCAGTGTACAGTGCGGTAGTTCACGGCTGTGGCTACCTCTGTGTCGGCACTCGGCAGGCAGTCCGTCCAACCATAATTGTATTATAATATATACCACCTAACCGTGGTTTTTTTTTCATTCTTTATACCGTCGTCATACTAGTTGTTACGAGTATACTACTATCTCTTTATCAACCAGTGTACAGTGCGGTAGTTCACGGCTGTGGCTACCTCTGTGTCGGCACTCGGCAGGCAGTCCGTCCAACCATAATTGTATTATATACCACCTAACCGTGGTTTTTTTTTCATTCTTTATACCGTCGTCATACTAGTTGTTACGAGTATACTACTATCTCTTTATCAACCAGTGTACAGTGCGGTAGTTCACGGCTGTGGCTACCTCTGTGTCGGCACTCGGCAGGCAGTCCGTCCAACCATAATTGTATAATAATATATACCACCTAACCGTGGTTTTTTTTTCATTCTTTATACCGTCGTCATACTAGTTGTTACGAGTATTCTACTATCTCTTTATCAACCAGTGTACAGTGCGGTAGTTCACGGCTGTGGCTACCTCTGTGTCGGCACTCGGCAGGCAGTCCGTCCATCCATAATTGTATTATAATATATACCACCTAACCGTGGTTTTTTTTTCATTCTTTATACCGTCGTCATACTAGTTGTTACGAGTATACTACTATCTCTTTATCAACCAGTGTACAGTGCGGTAGTTCACGGCTGTGGCTACCTCTGTGTCGGCACTCGGCAGGCAGTCCGTCCAACCATAATTGTATTATAATATATACCACCTAACCGTGGTTTTTTTTTCATTCTTTATACCGTCGTCATACTAGTTGTTACGAGTATACTACTATCTCTTTATCAACCAGTGTACAGTGCGGTAGTTCACGGCTGTGGCTACCTCTGTGTCGGCACTCGGCAGGCAGTCCGTCCAACCATAATTGTATTATAATATATACCACCTAACCGTGGTTTTTTTTTCATTCTTTATACCGTCGTCATACTAGTTGTTACGAGTATACTACTATCTCTTTATCAACCAGTGTACAGTGCGGTAGTTCACGGCTGTGGCTACCTCTGTGTCGGCACTCGGCAGGCAGTCCGTCCATCCATAATTGTATTATATACCACCTAACCGTGGTTTTTTTATACCACCTAACCGTGGCAGTCCGTCCATAATTGTATACTAGTATCCAATCCATCCATCTCCATTGTTTACCTGAGGTGCCTTTTAGTTCTGCCTATAAAATATGGAGAACAAAAAAGTTGAGGTTCCAAAATTAGGGAAAGATCAAGATCCACTTCCACCTCGTGCTGAAGCTGCTGCCACTAGTCATGGCCGAGACGATGAAATGCCAGCAACGTCGTCTGCCAAGGCCGATGCCCAATGTCATAGTACAGAGCATGTCAAATCCAAAACACCAAATATCAGAAAAAAAAGGACTCCAAAACCTAAAATAAAATTGTCGGAGGAGAAGCGTAAACTTGCCAATATGCCATTTACCACACGGAGTGGCAAGGAACGGCTGAGGCCCTGGCCTATGTTCATGGCTAGTGGTTCAGCTTCACATGAGGATGGAAGCACTCAGCCTCTCGCTAGAAAACTGAAAAGACTCAAGCTGGCAAAAGCACCGCAAAGAACTGTGCGTTCTTTGAAATCCCAAATCCACAAGGAGAGTCCAATTGTGTCGGTTGCGATGCCTGACCTTCCCAACACTGGACGTGAAGAGCATGCGCCTTCCACCATTTGCACGCCCCCTGCAAGTGCTGGAAGGAGCACCCGCAGTCCAGTTCCTGATAGTCAGATTGAAGATGTCAGTGTTGAAGTACACCAGGATGAGGAGGATATGGGTGTTGCTGGCGCTGGGGAGGAAATTGACCAGGAGGATTCTGATGGTGAGGTGGTTTGTTTAAGTCAGGCACCCGGGGAGACACCTGTTGTCCGTGGGAGGAATATGGCCGTTGACATGCCAGGTGAAAATACCAAAAAAATCAGCTCTTCGGTGTGGAGGTATTTCACCAGAAATGCGGACAACAGGTGTCAAGCCGTGTGTTCCCTTTGTCAAGCTGTAATAAGTAGGGGTAAGGACGTTAACCACCTCGGAACATCCTCCCTTATACGTCACCTGCAGCGCATTCATAATAAGTCAGTGACAAGTTCAAAAACTTTGGGTGACAGCGGAAGCAGTCCACTGACCAGTAAATCCCTTCCTCTTGTAACCAAGCTCACGCAAACCACCCCACCAACTCCCTCAGTGTCAATTTCCTCCTTCCCCAGGAATGCCAATAGTCCTGCAGGCCATGTCACTGGCAAGTCTGACGAGTCCTCTCCTGCCTGGGATTCCTCCGATGCATCCTTGCGTGTAACGCCTACTGCTGCTGGCGCTGCTGTTGTTGCCGCTGGGAGTCGATGGTCATCCCAGAGGGGAAGTCGTAAGCCCACTTGTACTACTTCCAGTAAGCAATTGACTGTTCAACAGTCCTTTGCGAGGAAGATGAAATATCACAGCAGTCATCCTACTGCAAAGCGGATAACTGAGTCCTTGACAACTATGTTGGTGTTAGACGTGCGTCCGGTATCCGCCGTTAGTTCACAGGGAACTAGACAATTTATTGAGGCAGTGTGCCCCCGTTACCAAATACCATCTAGGTTCCACTTCTCTAGGCAGGCGATACCGAGAATGTACACGGACGTCAGAAAAAGACTCACCAGTGTCCTAAAAAATGCAGTTGTACCCAATGTCCACTTAACCACGGACATGTGGACAAGTGGAGCAGGGCAGGGTCAGGACTATATGACTGTGACAGCCCACTGGGTAGATGTATGGACTCCCGCCGCAAGAACAGCAGCGGCAGCACCAGTAGCAGCATCTCGCAAACGCCAACTCTTTCCTAGGCAGGCTACGCTTTGTATCACCGCTTTCCAGAATACGCACACAGCTGAAAACCTCTTACGGCAACTGAGGAAGATCATCGCGGAATGGCTTACCCCAATTGGACTCTCCTGTGGATTTGTGGCATCGGACAACGCCAGCAATATTGTGTGTGCATTAAATATGGGCAAATTCCAGCACGTCCCATGTTTTGCACATACCTTGAATTTGGTGGTGCAGAATTTTTTAAAAAACGACAGGGGCGTGCAAGAGATGCTGTCGGTGGCCAGAAAAATTGCGGGACACTTTCGGCGTACAGGCACCACGTACAGAAGACTGGAGCACCACCAAAAACTACTGAACCTGCCCTGCCATCATCTGAAGCAAGAAGTGGTAACGAGGTGGAATTCAACCCTCTATATGCTTCAGAGGTTGGAGGAGCAGCAAAAGGCTATTCAAGCCTATACAATTGAGCACGATATAGGAGATGGAATGCACCTGTCTCAAGTGCAGTGGAGAATGATTTCAACGTTGTGCAAGGTTCTGATGCCCTTTGAACTTGCCACACGTGAAGTCAGTTCAGACACTGCCAGCCTGAGTCAGGTCATTCCCCTCATCAGGCTTTTGCAGAAGAAGCTGGAGGCATTGAAGAAGGAGCTAACACGGAGCGATTCCGCTAGGCATGTGGGACTTGTGGATGCAGCCCTTAATTCGCTTAACAAGGATTCACGGGTGGTCAATCTGTTGAAATCAGAGCACTACATTTTGGCCACCGTGCTCGATCCTAGATTTAAAGCCTACCTTGGATCTCTCTTTCCGGCAGACACAGGTCTGCTGGGGTTGAAAGACCTGCTGGTGACAAAATTGTCAAGTCAAGCGGAACGCGACCTGTCAACATCTCCTCCTTCACATTCTCCCGCAACTGGGGGTGCGAGGAAAAGGCTCAGAATTCCGAGCCCACCCGCTGGCGGTGATGCAGGGCAGTCTGGAGCGACTGCTGATGCTGACATCTGGTCCGGACTGAAGGACCTGACAACGATTACGGACATGTCGTCTACTGTCACTGCATATGATTCTCTCAACATTGATAGAATGGTGGAGGATTATATGAGTGACCGCATCCAAGTAGGCACGTCACACAGTCCGTACTTATACTGGCAGGAAAAAGAGGCAATTTGGAGGCCCTTGCACAAACTGGCTTTATTCTACCTAAGTTGCCCTCCCACAAGTGTGTACTCCGAAAGAGTGTTTAGTGCCGCCGCTCACCTTGTCAGCAATCGGCGTACGAGGTTACATCCAGAAAATGTGGAGAAGATGATGTTCATTAAAATGAATTATAATCAATTCCTCCGCGGAGACATTGACCAGCAGCAATTGCCTCCACAAAGTACACAGGGAGCTGAGATGGTGGATTCCAGTGGGGACGAATTGATAATCTGTGAGGAGGGGGATGTACACGGTGATATATCGGAGGGTGAAGATGAGGTGGACATCTTGCCTCTGTAGAGCCAGTTTGTGCAAGGAGAGATTAATTGCTTCTTTTTTGGGGGGGGTCCAACCCAACCCGTCATATCAGTCACAGTCGTGAGGCAGACCCTGTCACTGAAATGACGGGTTGGTTAAAGTGTGCATGTCCTGTTTTGTTTATACAACATAAGGGTGGGTGGGAGGGCCCAAGGATAATTCCATCTTGCACCTCTTTTTTCTTTTCTTTTTCTTTGCATCATGTGCTGATTGGGGAGGGTTTTTTGGAAGGGACATCCTGCGTGACACTGCAGTGCCACTCCTAGATGGGCCCGGTGTTTGTGTCGGCCACTAGGGTCGCTAATCTTACTCACACAGCTACCTCATTGCGCCTCTTTTTTTCTTTGCGTCATGTGCTGTTTGGGGAGGGTTTTTTGGAAGGGACATCCTGCGTGACACTGCAGTGCCACTCCTAGATGTGCCCGGTGTTTGTGTCGGCCACTAGGGTCGCTAATCTTACTCACACAGCTACCTCATTGCGCCTCTTTTTTTCTTTGCGTCATGTGCTGTTTGGGGAGGGTTTTTTGGAAGGGACATCCTGCGTGACACTGCAGTGCCACTCCTAGATGTGCCCGGTGTTTGTGTCGGCCACTAGGGTCGCTAATCTTACTCACACAGTCAGCTACCTCATTGCGCCTCTTTTTTTCTTTGCGTCATGTGCTGTTTGGGGAGGGTTTTTTGGAAGGGCCATCCTGCGTGACACTGCAGTGCCACTCCTAGATGGGCCCGGTGTTTGTGTCGGCCACTAGGGTCGCTAATCTTACTCACACAGCTACCTCATTGCGCCTCTTTTTTTCTTTGCGTCATGTGCTGTTTGGGGAGGGTTTTTTGGAAGGGACATCCTGCGTGACACTGCAGTGCCACTCCTAGATGGGCCCGGTGTTTGTGTCGGCCACTAGGGTCGCTTATCTTACTCACACAGCGACCTCGGTGCAAATTTTAGGACTAAAAATAATATTGTGAGGTGTGAGGTATTCAGAATAGACTGAAAATGAGTGTAAATTATGGTTTTTGAGGTTAATAATACTTTGGGATCAAAATGACCCCCAAATTCTATGATTTAAGCTGTTTTTTAGTGTTTTTGGAAAAAAACACCCGAATCCAAAACACACCCGAATCCGACAAAAATAATTCGGTGAGGTTTTGCCAAAACGCGTTCGAACCCAAAACACGGCCGCGGAACCGAACCCAAAACCAAAACACAAAACCCGAAAAATTTCAGGCGCTCATCTCTAGCAGATTCTGTAAGGTTCATGATGGGGGTCCGTGCATCAGCAAGCAGGAAGCTGCGTCATCCATTGATTTTACGCAGCCGCAACCACCATCCTTATTATCAGAAATTACACCATCCCATGCTGGGTGCTAGATGCCCCTTTTCTGCACGCATGACTTACAATAGCTACACAGCCATGACACTTCCTCTAATCAGGCACAATTTGCGCCCGTGCACCGAAACCCGTCCGACTCAGAAGCAGCCCTTATGTGAATGCATCTACTAATCCACCCAATTTACAGTATACAGAGGTGCATTTGTCGGAATGGATCCGACAACCCCTATTCAATCTCATCTCAATTCGACTTTTAAAAAGTCGAATTGAGACGTGGGACGCAGAGGAGGATAGGGGGAAGGGGGGAACCACGGGGAGACCAGCGGGGACAGCCGCCGGCAGACGGAGGAGAGCGGCGCTACAGCAGCACTGCAGGAGGTTGTCTCACAGCCGCCAGACCTCACGGCAGTGTCCATCCCGGCCCCAGCAAGCGTGACCTCGCTCGCTGGAGCCGGGTGGACGCTGCCGTGAGCGGCGCGGCTGTGAGACATCCTCCTGCAGCACTGTGCTGTAGCGCTGATCTCCCCTGTCTGCCCGCGGCTCCCTCCCCCCCTCCTCCTCTCCTCCTCTGGGTTCCACATCTCAGTCTGACATTTTTTTATGTTGGACTGAGATGGTCGGAAACGGGGCCAAATCCTGTTGAATTTGGCCCCGTTTCACTCAAAAGTACGTGAATCTGCAGCTATACCGCCGATTCACGTACTATTCAACAAGTCGAATTCCCAGACTTTTTCGAATAAAAAATGATGGGATTGAATAGGTGGAATCACGATTCGACCTTAAAAAGTCGAAAACTGCCGTCTTTTCGACAGACGGCAGCTTTCAACCCTAATTGAATATACCCCTCTGTCTGATAAATGTCCGTGGTGGAATTATCTATACTTATAATAAAGTTGGTCTGTACATAGAAATTCTTGGAGTTATGTACCCCTTGGGACCGTGTATGGAATTTTAGTTTGTCTGTTTGTCTCTTTGTTCCGGCATCACGCAAAACTACTGGATGAATTTGGATCGCATTTTCACTGTTGAGTAGCTTAGTGAGATAGAAAGAAGCTGAGGTATGTATTATCTCGATGTGACATCGGGGAGACTAGAGGAATAGTCAAGAACGTCGCAATTACAGTTTAATGACAAAAAATGCAAAATCATGCACTTGGGTCTCAAAAATCTAAAGGATAAATATAAGGGTTGGGTTCGATATGTCAGCGCTCGGGGTGCCGGCAGTCAGAATACTAACCGTGACATCCCGATTGTGAAAATCCTGACAGGGGCAAGGTAGGTATACTTACCTTTCCCCAATGCCCCCTAACCCTACCAGTGGCGCACCCAGGGGGGGTTTCCGAGCACCCAGAAACCCCCCTCCACTAAAAAAATATATATATATATATATATATTATTATTTTTTTAGCTGCATGAGTATTATTAATGGCTGTCTAGCGTCCTCTGCAGCCTGCTGTCTTCCTGGTGGCACTTGTAAGTGCAATAAAAGTTTACTTTATTTTAATTATAGTACATATATATCCATGTGCATACATATATACACATGTATATATATACATACATACATATAAACACACACACACATATTATATATATATATATATATATATATATATATATACATGTGTATATATATGTGTACTGTATGTGTGTGTACATATATATATATATATATATATGTGTGTATGTATGCATGTTTAATATGCTATGTATATATGTATATGTATGTGTGTGTGTATGTATATATATATGTATATATATATATATATATATATATATACACACACACACACACACACAGACACACTCGTTTTACGGACCCAGCATATACTGGGTCACCTCAGTCCCCACCCCCGTGATTGGCTCCGCCCAGTTCTGGAAACCCCCCCATGCAAATCCTGCGTTTGCCACTGCCTACCCTTCTCGCAGACTAAATTTAAACCTAACCTCCCCTCCCCGAAGCATAACCCTACCCAGGGGTGCCAACCATAACCCTCCCTCCCCACAGCCTAACCCTAACCCTCCCAGGGGTGCCTAACCCTAACCCCCCTCTCTGCAGCCTAAACCTAACCTCCCCTCCCCAAAGCATAACCCTAACCCTCCCCACAGCCTAACCCTAACCCTCCCCAGGGGTGCCTAACCCTAACCCTCCCCAGGGGTGCCTAACCCCCCTCCCTGCACCTTAACTCCCCCCCTCCGCAGCCTAAACCTAAACCCCCCCTCCCCGCAGCTTCACCTTCCCCCTCCGCAGCCTAAATTTAAGCCCCCCTCCATGAAGCATAACCCTAACCCTCATCTCGGTGTCGGGACTAGGTTTAGGCACCACACAGGGGGGTTAGGGTTAGAATGTGAGGGGGGAGGTTATAGTTAGGCTGCGGGGAAGGGGGGTTAGACACCACTGGGGAGGTTAGGTTTAGGCACTATGGGGCGGTGAGGGTTAGGCTGCTGAAAGGGGGGGGGGGTTAGCCACTAGGGGGGAGGATATAGTTAGGCACTAAGGAAGGGTTAAATGCTTACCTCGCCCATTTACCATCGGGATGCCGGCGTCAGTATTGTGACCGCCAACATCCCGTCGGCCGGGATTGCATACCGATCCTATTGGTACAGCCTCATCTAGGAATACTGGGGCAGATGTATTAAGAAGAAAAAATGGGTTTACCAATCCTGGGGCGCTGCACCCAAAAGCAGAACAAGCCTGAAAAAATAGGTCACCAACCTATACATGCAAATACAAGTTACAGAGAGGAACGTGCGCTATGAGCAGGCGGTAGAGTCCAAATTTCAAGTCAATTGAATGTCTCTCAATATTCCTCGTGGCAGTTCATGGGAGGGAAGAAGAGAGACAGAACAGACAATAGTGTAATAATGTCGGATGATGGAACACCCAGCGTGCAGATTCTTTGTATTAGGAAGTGTGATAGTCCAATCCCAAAGGACAACTAAAATGGTGCATGGCCTACATCACACAACTTACCCGGAACTAGAAGATCTCACTATGTATAGTATGGAGCGGAGAAGGGAAAGGGGGGACATGATAGAAACTTCAAGAAGATCAAGGGTTTACCAAGGTCCAGGAGGGAAACATTCTTCACATGAAGAGAAGTAATAGGACACGAGGACATGCACTGAGACTGGAGGGGGGGAGGTTCAGGGGAAACAAGGACAATTACTTCACAGAAAGGGTGGAGGACAAGTGGAATAGCCTCCCATCAGAGGTGGTAGAGGCTAAGACAGTAGAGCAATATAAACATGCATGGGATAGACATAAGGATCTCCTTACACAGAAATAAGGATCAAATAGATTTGAAGGTAACAACAATATAAGGCAGACTAGATGGGCCTAGATGCATATATAAATACATAGATATATACTACAGATATATTAAGCAGGGAAATCTGACTATATATTAATCACTAATCAGGCAGCTTATCTTGACTCATGAAGTTGCAGTATACATATCAATCACGTAGATGGCGCACCAAGACAAATACTAAATATCATAGAGTCACCAGTCATGTTACTTGCAATCTTTCAGTGTTACTGTAGGTTAAGTAGCAATGAATTTGGGATCTTTGAGATAATGGCCCTCATTCCGAGTTGTTCGCTCGCTAGCTGCTTTTAGCAGCATTGCACACGCTAGTCCGCCGCACTCTGGGAGTGTATCTTAGCTTAGCAGAATTGCGATCGAAAGATTTAGCAGAACTGCTAATAAATAATTCCTTGCAGTTTCTGAGTAACTCCAGACCTACTCCTAGATTGCGATCACCTCAGCCCGTTTAGTTCCTGGTTTGACGTCACAAACACGCCCTGCGTCTGGCCAGCCACTCCCCTGTTTCTCCAGCCACTCCTGCATTTTTCCCTGGCACGCCTGCGTTTGTTAGCACACTCCCTGAAAACGGACAGTTCCGCCCAGAAACACCCACTTCCTGTCAATCACTCACCGATCAGCAGAGCGACTGAAAAGCTTTGTTCGCCCGTGAGTAAAATAGCATAGTTTTGTGTAAAATTGCTTAGCGCATGCGCCCTGCAGTGCATACGCATGCGCAGAACTGCCGGATTTTAGCCTATTAGCAATTCTGCTAAAAATAGCAGCGAGCGAACAACTCGGAATGACCACCTATATTTGTTTGACTAAAGTGAACTTCGGGGCTAATTCTGGGGGTAATTCAGAGTTAATCACAGCAGCATATTTGTTAGCAATTGGGCAAAACCATGGCCCTCATTCCGAGTTGTTCGCTCGCTAGCTGCTTTTAGCAGCTTTGCACACGCTAAGCCGCCGCCTACTGGGAGTGAATCTTAGCTTTGCAGAATAGCGAACGAAAGATTTGCAAAATAGCGAATAGAATAGCGATCAGAAATTTCTTTGCAGTTTCCGAGTAGCTCAAGACTTACTCTGCCACTGCGATCAGTTCAGTCAGTTTCGTTCCTGGTTTGACGTCACAAACACACCCAGCGCTCCTCCAGACACTCCCCCGTTTCTCCAGCCACTCCCGCGTTTTTCCCAGAAACGGCAGCGTTTTTTCACACACTCCCATAAAACGGCCAATTTCCGCCCAGAAACACCCACTTCCTGTCAATCACACTCCGATCACCAGAACGAAGAAATTTCTTCGTTAAGCCGTGAGTAAAATACCAAACTTCTTAGCAAATTTACTTGGCGCAGGCGCGGTGCGAACATTGCGCATGCGCAGTTTGCGGAAAATCGATGCGATGCGAAGAAAAATAACGAGCGAACAACTCGGAATGAGGGCCAATATCATTCACTAAGTGTGTTCATTTTAAAACAATTTATTAAAAGTTAATTCATTAAAAAAAACAATATTCTGTGCAATATTATTATGCCATATGCATTCATAAAAGGGATAAAGTTTATCCTGGATACTGAGTCAGGACATATAACGTGATGAATCTATAGGATCCGTTCCAAGTATTGCCCTTGGATATTATGAAAATCCAGTAACAGTCCAATTTGTGCACTGCAGGTGGGGCAGATATAACACGTACAGAGAGTTAGATTTGGGTGGGTTATATTGTTTCTGTGCAGGGTAAATACTGGCTGCTTTATTTTTACACTGCAATTTAGATTTCAGTTTGAATACATCCCACCCAAATCTGACTCTCTCTGCACATGTTACATCTGCCCCCCCTGCAGTGCACATGGTTTTGCCCAACTGCTAACAAAATTGCTGCTGCGATCAACTCAGAATTAGGCCCTCAGTGCGCGATCCAACCGCAAAAATTACAAAAAAGATGCAGGCGCATGTGTAGCGACCATCCTGCGTGTGCATCCCCATTTCCTGCAGGGAGGGCACAGACAATGTGATCGCCTATGCCCAGGCTTACCTACTTTGCTGCCTCCTCCTAAGGGAGGAGGCAGCGTTGTAGGTGAATGGGGGCGTGGCCGGCAGCAGGACGGGTGGTTCGGGGGCGTGGCCGTCAGCAGGATGGGCGGTCCGGGGGCGTTGCATCAGGGTCGCGTCATCGTGACTCCACCCCCCGCTGTGCTGTGCCGAGAAACGAGGCGCTGCATAGCGGGGGGCGGAGCTACGATGACGCGATTCAGCGTGAATCGCGTCATCGGACCCCCTTGGCCCGCCTACTTGTTCACTGCTGCGGGCGGCCGAGGGGGAAAGCAGGAGGCTTGCCCACCTTTTCGGGGGGCCGGGAGGGTCACCCGATTTTCGGGAGCCTCCCGGCCATTCCGGGAGGGTAGGCAAGTATGCCTCTGCCTGTAAATCAGGCAGAGGTGGTCGCGGTGCGGCAATGCTCCGTTTCCTAGGCGGAGACGGAGCATTGCAGGGGTGGAGGCCGGCAAATGTGTGTGTGGGGGGGGGGGGGGGGGGGGGGGCGGTGCAGCACAAATGGTGGCATGGTGGGACGTGACTGTGGAGGCTGCGTGACTTCAAACGCAGCCGCCGTGATCGGAAACGCGGCGGCGGGCCTCCTGTGGATGCAGCTAAGCTGCGCCAACCGGGGGAATCCTTAATTTCTGCTAACAATTTCTGCTTGATGAAGGGGAAGGGGGCGGCCCCCAGCGTGCGATCAGAAGGATTAGCAGCATCTGCTATCCTTACTGAATTAGGCCCTTAGTCTGGACTGTGACATTGGGGTATGGGACTCAGGGTCAACAGTGTCTAGGTCGACACCTATTGGTTGACAGTGGCTAGGTCGACATGGCCATTAGGTCGACGTGAACAAGGTGGACATGAAAAAAGGTCAACATGAGTTTTTCATTTTTTTTTTGGTGTCGTTTTCTTCGTAAAGTGACCGGGAACCCCAACTGGTGCACCGTGTCCCCTCGCATCGGGCAAGGGGCCTCGCTCCGCTACTGCTGCGCTCGCCACAGGTTACCGTTCCCAATCGTAGTCCATGTGGATCGTAAAGTATGAAAAAGTTCAAAAAAAGAAAAAAATGTGAAAAACTCCTGTCGACCTTTCTGCATGTCGACCTTGTTCATGTCAACATAATGGTCGTGTTGACCTATTTCTAGTGTCAACCTATTTACTGTCGACCAATGGGTGTCGACCTAAGTGATGTCGACCCAGAGTCCGGATACCATGACATTGATTGCCCCGTGAATTGGATTTTGTGTTTTACATAAAAGATATAAAACTGCGGATTATTGGTTATGGGTGTAGGGTTTATAACAGTGGCGGAATAACGCTGTCTCATAAGATATTGAATCTGTCCAAGGGCCCTCATTCCGAGTTGTTCGCTCGCAAGCTGCTTTTAGCAGCTTTACACACGCTAAGCCACCGCCTACTGGGAGTGAATCTTAGCTTATCAAAATTGCGAACGAAAGATTCTCAAAATTGCGACCACACACCTCTTAGCAGTTTCTGAGTAGCTCCAGACTTACTCGGCATCTGCGATCAGTTCAGTGCTTGTCATTCCTGGTTTGACGTCACAAACACACCCAGCGTTCGCCCAGACACTCCTCCGTTTCTCCAGCCACTCCCGCGTTTTTCCCAGAAACTGTAGCGTTTTTTCACACACTCCCATAAAACGGCCTGTTTCCGCCCAGAAACACCCACTTCCTGTCAATCACATTACGATCACCAGAACGCAGAAAAAAACTCGTAATGCCGTGAGTAAAATTCCTAACTGCATAGCAAATTTACTTGGCGCAGTCACACTGCGGACATTGCGCATGCGCATTAGCGACTAATCGCTCCGTTGCGAAAAAAACAACAACGAGCGAACAACTCGGAATGACCCCCAAGATTTCCAGGTAAGCAAGCTAGACTAAGGCGATTAGCTGAAAGCAACCTGACTTAGGGGTGTATTCAATAACTGTCGGAAGCTGCCGTCTTATCGGAAGGACAGCAGCTTCCCACAGTTTTAGGTCAGAAGGGGTTCCGACCTATTCATTACGGCCCTGTTTTTTCCGAAAGTCGGGAAACCCGACTTGTCGGAATGCTGTCGGAATGCACGCTGATCGGCGCCTTCAGCCGCCAATTAGCGTGCATTGTCGGAAGTGGGGCCAAACACGACAGGTTTTTAGCCCCGTTTCCAACAAACTCAATCTGACTTGAAAACAAGTCGGATTGAGGTGAGGAGATGGGAAGCGGTGCGGCGGGCTACAGGGATCGGGGATGAGAGGTACCTTAACGGCCGTCCCCTGGCCAGACACCTCTCTCCCTGCAGTGCCTCCCCCGCCGTCGCAGACATCACCTCCGCCGGCCGCCGTGGCAGCTCCCCCACCGCACGCAGCCGCAGGGCCATCTTAGCAGCGTAGGCCCTTGGGCAAAGCAATGCACTGTGGCCCCTACCCATCATCCAGGGGTAGGAGCGGCGGGTGCTATCAGCGGCAGCTTTGATGTCCCGCGGGCGGTAGGGGGTGTTCTATCTTCCACTCAGCATGTAGGACCTAGAACAGTAATTTCTGCTAATTACTCCTTTACTGCACAGATGGTGGGAGATGGGGCGGGAGGGAGAACACTAAACTGTAGAAGGGGCATTGGGCTGAATGAAGCGGCCCCGGTACATGACTTCCAAGGTGGTAGGGGGTGTTCAATACACAGGGGAGGGGTGGATAGTGGAGTGTGGTTAATATTCATCATTTTCCAGTGGGAGGGCAGATTACTTGACTGCAGATATCTCCAGTTCCTGGAAATAGATTTCTTCGCTTTTTATGAGATAAAACACTAGAGTCCCACCTGTCAGGAGGTACTGGGGACACCTTTCAGGAGGTACTGGGGACACCTGTCAGGAGGTACTGTGGACACCTTTCAGGAGGTACTGGGGACACCTTTCAGGAGGTACTGGGGACACCTGTCAGGAGGTACTGGGGACACCTTTCAGGAGGTACTGGGGACACCTTTCAGGAGGTACTGGGGACACCTTTCAGGAGGTACTGGGGACACCTGTCAGGAGGTACTGGGGACACCTTTCAGGAAGTATTGGGGACACCTTTCAGGAAGTACTGGGGACCCCTTTCAGGAGGTACTGGGGACACCTGTCAGGAGATACTGGGGACACCCGTCAGGAGGTACTCAGGACACTTTTCAGGAGATACTGGTGACCTGGGGATCAGAGCTCAGGAGCCAGAGCAATCCATCAATGAAAATATAAAACTGCATATTCGGCGTGTGGAGCTGGAGCAGGGACCGGCTGCTGGAAGGCTGATATCTCTGGTTCTGGGCATAGTAGAGACAAGCTGTCAGCATCCACTGACAGGGAATAGTCTCAGTTTTTGGAGTATACTTTCAGAAAAACTCTAAGTCAGACAGAACCCGAAATATCTGGCTGGGAAGAGCAATTAACAGGCTTGGATGGGGACCACTGCTTTCAAGTCGGATATCTCCGGTTCCCCATGTCCGATTTTCAAAAACCTGGTACCCCTGGAAAGAGGAGACCCTCAGATATCAGCCTTTGGGCAAGTGCCCACTGAGCCCATACGAAAAGACGGTCCTGTGCAGCTCCCCAGCTCCCCCCGCAGCCATCCAGCTCCCCCCGCCGCCACAGACATCACCTCCGCCAGCCGCCATGGCAGCTCCTACCGCCGCCCGCAGCCGCCCGCTTTCCCCGCAGCCCGCAGCAGCCCAGCTCCCCCCGCCGCTGCTGTCAGCGCACCCGGCAGCCGCTGACAGCAGCGGCAGCACAGGATCCCCGGTACGGCCAAATCCGACAGTCGGATTTGGCCGTCCATTGAATAGGGGTTGTCGGGTCTATTCCGACAACTGCATGTCAGAATGGACCCGACTCTTATTGAATATACCCCAAAGTGACTGCTCTGCAGAGGAACCTAATTGAGGCAGAGAGTCTAACGGGATGTGGCGCCGATGATACTGTGTTCATACCACGTATACCTCTTATCACCAACAATTTTCCTTTTCAGTTCAAGCACTTGCAGCTTCCTGTAAACATCTGCTTCACTATGACGATCAACAAGTCGCAGGGGCAAACGCTCAGGGCTACAGGCGTAGATCTCAGGACCAGCTGCTTCTCCCATGGGCAGCTTTACGTGGCTAGCTCACGAATTAGTAGCCCCAAGCCTCTTTCTTTGTTAATCCCCCCACACCCAAGCAATGAGGCCCACCGGGGGGGGGGGGGGGGTCCACTGTACCCCAATGGGCCAGTCCAACTCTGAGCACATCCTGTTTGGTATCAGAGTAAGTGATCAAGCATTCTGATTAATCTTTATGAAGATTAGGTTCCCTTCTAAATATGAAGCCTCACAGCACACATTGGGGGTCATTCTGACCCGTTCGCTCACTGCTTTTTATCGCAGCCGAGCGAACGGGTACCCACTGCGCACGCGCTGGCGCCATAGTGCGCCGGCGCATGCCAGACGGTCGAAGGCCGTAGCTGCGCTGCGATCGCCTCTGCCTGATTGAAAGGCAGAGGCGGTCGCTGGGTGGGAGGGGGCGGAACGGCAGCATTTGGCTGCCGTTTCGTGGGCGCCGTCCGGCCAACGCAGGCGTGGCTGGACCGTGCAGGGAGCAGCCCGCAGCCGCTGCGTGATGTCATACGCAGCCGCTGCAGGCCGGTGAGCGACGAGTAGCTCCCGGCCAGCACGCTAAAGCTGCGCTGGTCGGGAACTACTCTTGAAGTGCAAAGGCATCGCCGCTGCGCGATGCCTTTGCACTTCTGCGGGGGGGGGGGGGGGCGGCACTGACATGTGGGGCGTACTAGCCCTGTGCTGGGCGTCCCCCCGCATGTCAGCGTGACTGTTCGTAGCTGTGCTAAATTTAGAACAGCTACGATCATCTCGGAATGAGGGCCATTATCCCTATGACCCAGTGGTATAGCTATTAGGGATGAGCGGGTTCGGTTCCTCGGAATCCGAACCCGCCCGAACTTCAGTTTTTTTTACACGGGGCCGAGCGACTCGGATCTTCCCGCCTTGCTCGGTTAACCCGAGCGCGCCCGAACGTCATCATCCCGCTGTCGGATTCTCGCGAGGCTCGGATTCTATCGCGAGACTCGGATTCTATATAAGGAGCCGCGCGTCGCCGCCATTTTCACACGTGCATTGAGATTCATAGGGAGAGGACGTGGCTGGCGTCCTCTCCGTTTATAGAGAAGAGAGTGAGACAGTAGAGACACAGTAGTAATTTTGGGGAGCATTAGGAGGAGTACTAGTAGTTACTTGCTGAAGTGATAGATAGTGTGACTGTATTATCTGACTTGTGGGGGAGACACTGACAGTGGGGAGCAGTTAGAGTCTGAGAGCAGGACTCAGGAGTACATATAACGTACAGTGCACACTTTTGCTGCCAGAGTGCCACACTGCCATTGTGACCACACTGATCACCAGTATAATATATATTGTGATTGTCTGCTTAGGAGTACTACTTGCAAGTTGCTGATAGTGTGACCAGTGACCGGACCACCAGTTTAATAATCACCACCAGTGAGTTTAATATATATATATATATATATATATATAATTGTATATAATATATATATAATATTGTATACCACCTACCCGTGGTTTTTTTTTTTCTTTCTTCTTTATACATACTACTATAGTAGCTTACTGTAGCAGTCTGCGGTGCTACTGAGCTGACAGTGTCCAGCAGGTCCGTCATCAGTCATTACATAATAAATATATATACCTGTCCGGCTGCAGTACTAGTGATATTATATATATATATATTGATTTCATCTCATTATCATCCAGTCTATATTAGCAGCAGACACAGTACGGTAGTCCACGGCTGTAGCTACCTCTGTGTCGGCAGTCGCTCGTCCATCCATAATTGTATACCACCTACCCGTGTTTTTTTTTTTTTCTTTCTTCTTTATACATACTACTATAGTAGCTTACTGTAGCAGTCTGCGGTGCTGCTGAGCTGACAGTGTCCAGCAGGTCCGTCATCAGTCATTACATAATAAATATATATACCTGTCCGGCTGCAGTACTAGTGATATTATATATATATATATTGATTTCATCTCATTATCATCCAGTCTATATTAGCAGCAGACACAGTACGGTAGTCCACGGCTGTAGCTACCTCTGTGTCGGCAGTCGCTCGTCCATCCATAATTGTATACCACCTACCCGTGGCTTTTTTTTTTCTTTCTTCTTTATACATACTACTATAGTAGCTTACTGTAGCAGTCTGCGGTGCTGCTGAGCTGACAGTGTCCAGCAGGTCCGTCATCAGTCATTACATAATAAATATATCTACCTGTCCGGCTGCAGTACTAGTGTGATATAATATATATTGATTTCATCTCATTATCATCCAGTCTATATTAGCAGCAGACACAGTACGGTAGTCCACGGCTGTAGCTACCTCTGTGTCGGCAGTCGCTCGTCCATCCATAATTGTATACCACCTACCCGTGGTTTGTTTTTTTTTTCTTTCTGCTTTATACATACTACTATAGTAGCTTACTGTAGCAGTCTGCGGTGCTGCTGAGCTGACAGTGTCCAGCAGGTCCGTCATCAGTCGTTACATAATAAATATATCTACCTGTCCGGCTGCAGTACTAGTGTGATATAATATATATTGATTTCATCTCATTATCATCCAGTCTATATTAGCAGCAGACACAGTACGGTAGTCCACGGCTGTAGCTACCTCTGTGTCGGCAGTCGCTCGTCCATCCATAATTGTATACCACCTACCCGTGGTTTTTTTTTTCTTTCTTCTTTATACATACTACTATAGTAGCTTACTGTAGCAGTCTGCGGTGCTGCTGAGCTGACAGTGTCCAGCAGGTCCGTCATCAGTCATTACATAATAAATATATATACCTGTCCGGCTGCAGTACTAGTGATATTATATATATATATATTGATTTCATCTCATTATCATCCAGTCTATATTAGCAGCAGACACAGTACGGTAGTCCACGGCTGTAGCTACCTCTGTGTCGGCAGTCGCTCGTCCATCCATAATTGTATACCACCTACCCGTGTTTTTTTTCTTTTTCTTTCTTCTTTATACATACTACTATAGTAGCTTACTGTAGCAGTCTGCGGTGCTGCTGAGCTGACAGTGTCCAGCAGGTCCGTCATCAGTCATTACATAATAAATATATCTACCTGTCCGGCTGCAGTACTAGTGATATTATATATATATATATATATATATATTGATTTCATCTCATTATCATCCAGTCTATATTAGCAGCAGACACAGTACGGTAGTCCACGGCTGTAGCTACCTCTGTGTCGGCAGTCGCTCGTCCATCCATAATTGTATACCACCTACCCGTGGTTTTTTTTTTTCTTTCTTCTTTATACATACTACTATAGTAGCTTACTGTAGCAGTCTGCGGTGCTGCTGAGCTGACAGTGTCCAGCAGGTCCGTCATCAGTCATTACATAATAAATATATCTACCTGTCCGGCTGCAGTACTAGTGTGATATAATATATATTGATTTCATCTCATTATCATCCAGTCTATATTAGCAGCAGACACAGTACGGTAGTCCACGGCTGTAGCTACCTCTGTGTCTTTTAGTTGTGCCTATTAAAATATGGAGAACAAAAATGTTGAGGTTCCAAAATTAGGGAAAGATCAAGATCCACTTCCACCTCGTGCTGAAGCTGCTGCCACTAGTCATGGCCGAGACGATGAAATGCCAGCAACGTCGTCTGCCAAGGCCGATGCTCAATGTCATAGTACAGAGCATGTAAAATCCAAAACACCAAATATCAGTAAAAAAAGGACTCCAAAATCTAAAATAAAATTGTCGGAGGAGAAGCGTAAACTTGCCAATATGCCATTTACCACACGGAGTGGCAAGGAACGGCTGAGGCCCTGGCCTATGTTCATGGCTAGTGGTTCCGCTTCACATGAGGATGGAAGCACTCTGCCTCTCGCTAGAAAACTGAAAAGACTCAAGCTGGCAAAATCCCAAATCCACAAGGAGAGTCCAATTGTGTCGGTTGCGATGCCTGACCTTCCCAACACTGGACAAGAAGAGCATGCGCCTTCCACCATTTGCACGCCCCCTGCAAGTGCTGGAAGGAGCACCCGCAGTCCAGTTCCTGATAGTCAGATTGAAGATGTCAGTGTTGAAGTACACCAGGATGAGGAGGATATGGGTGTTGCTGGCGCTGGGGAGGAAATTGACAAGGAGGATTCTGATGGTGAGGTGGTTTGTTTAAGTCAGGCACCCGGGGAGACACCTGTTGTCCGTGGGAGGAATAGGGCCGTTGACATGCCAGGTGAAAATACCAAAAAAATCAGCTCTTCGGTGTGGAAGTATTTCACCAGAAATGCGGACAACATTTGTCAAGCCGTGTGTTGCCTTTGTCAAGCTGTAATAAGTAGGGGTAAGGACGTTAACTACCTCGGAACATCCTCCCTTATACGTCACCTGCAGCGCATTCATAATAAGTCAGTGACAAGTTCAAAAACTTTGGGCGACAGCGGAAGCAGTCCACTGACCAGTAAATCCCTTCCTCTTGTAACCAAGCTCACGCAAACCACCCCACCAACTCCCTCAGTGTCAATTTCCTCCTTCCCCAGGAATGCCAATAGTCCTGCAGGCCATGTCACTGGCGATTCTGACGAGTCCTCTCCTGCCTGGGATTCCTCCGATGCATCCTTGCGTGTAACGCCTATTGTTGCTGGCGCTGCTGTTGTTGCTGCTGGGAGTCGATGGTCATCCCAGAGGGGAAGTCGTAAGCCCACTTTTACTACTTCCACCAAGCAATTGACTGTCCAACAGTCCTTTGCGAGGAAGATGAAATATCACAGCAGTCATCCTGTTGCAAAGCAGATAACTGAGGCCTTGACAACTATGTTGGTGTTAGACGTGCGTCCGGCATCCGCCGTTAGTTCACAGGGAACTAGACAATTTCTTGAGGTAGTGTGCCCCCGTTACCAAATACCATCTAGGTTCCACTTCTCTAGGCAGGCGATACCGAGAATGTACACGGACGTCAGAAAAAGACTCACCAGTGTCCTAAAAAATGCAGTTGTACCCAATGTCCACTTAATCACGGACATGTGGACAAGTGGAGCAGGGCAGGGTCAGGACTATATGACTGTGACAGCCCACTGGGTAGATGTATGGACTCCCGCCGCAAGAACAGCAGCGGCGGCACCAGTAGCAGCATCTCGCAAACGCCAACTCTTTCCTAGGCAGGCTACGCTTTGTATCACCGGTTTCCAGAATACGCACACAGCTGAAAACCTCTTACGGCAACTGAGGAAGATCATCGCGGAATGGCTTACCCCAATTGGACTCTCCTGTGGATTTGTGGCATCGGACAACGCCAGCAATATTGTGTGTGCATTAAATATGGGCAAATTCCAGCACGTCCCATGTTTTGCACATACCTTGAATTTGGTGGTGCAGAATTTTTTAAAAAACGACAGGGGCGTGCAAGAGATGCTGTCGGTGGCCAGAAGAATTGCGGGACACTTTCGGCGTACAGGCACCACGTACAGAAGACTGGAGCACCACCAAAAACGCCTGAACCTGCCCTGCCATCATCTGAAGCAAGAAGTGGTAACGAGGTGGAATTCAACCCTCTATATGCTTCAGAGGTTGGAGGAGCAGCAAAAGGCCATTCAAGCCTATACAATTGAGCACGATATAGGAGGTGGAATGTACCTGTCTCAAGCGCAGTGGAGAATGATTTCAACGTTGTGCAAGGTTCTGCAACCTTTTGAACTTGCCACACGTGAAGTCAGTTCAGACACTGCCAGCCTGAGTCAGGTCATTCCCCTCATCAGGCTTTTGCAGAAGAAGCTGGAGGCATTGAAGGAGGAGCTAAAAGGGAGCGATTCCGCTAGGCATGTGGGATTTGTGGATGGAGCCCTTAATTCGCTTAACAAGGATTCACGGGTGGTCAATCTGTTGAAATCAGAGCACTACATTTTGGCCACCGTGCTCGATCCTAGATTTAAAACCTACCTTGGATCTCTCTTTCCGGCAGACACAAGTCTGCTGGGGTTCAAAGACCTGCTGGTGACAAAATTGTCAAGTCAAGCGGAACGCGACCTGTCAACATCTCCTCCTTCACATTCTCCCGCAACTGGGGGTGCAAGGAAAAGGCTCAGAATTCCGAGCCCACCCGCTGGCGGTGATGCAGGGCAGTCTGGAGCGACTGCTGATGCTGACATCTGGTCCGGACTGAAGGACCTGACAACGATTACGGACATGTCGTCTACTGTCACTGCATATGATTCTCTCACCATTGAAAGAATGGTGGAGGATTATATGAGTGACCGCATCCAAGTAGGCACGTCAGACAGTCCGTACTTATACTGGCAGGAAAAAGAGGCAATTTGGAGGCCCTTGCACAAACTGGCTTTATTCTACCTAAGTTGCCCTCCCACAAGTGTGTACTCCGAAAGAGTGTTTAGTGCCGCCGCTCACCTTGTCAGCAATCTGCGTACGAGGTTACTTCCAGAAAATGTGGAGAAGATGATGTTCATTAAAATGAATTATAATCAATTCCTCCGTGGAGACATTGACCAGCAGCAATTGCCTCCACAAAGTACACAGGGAGCTGAGATGGTGGATTCCAGTGGGGACGAATTGATAATCTGTGAGGAGCGGGATGTACACGGTGATATATCGGAGGATGATGATGAGGTGGACATCTTGCCTCTGTAGAGCCAGTTTGTGCAAGGAGAGATTAATTGCTTCTTTTTCGGTGGGGGTCCAAACCAACCCGTCATTTCAGTCACAGTCGTGTGGCAGACCCTGTCACTGAAATTATGGGTTGGTTAAAGTGTGCATGTCCTGTTTATACAACATAAGGGTGGGTGGGAGGGCCCAAGGACAATTCCATCTTGCACCTCTTTTTTCTTTCATTTTTCTTTGCGTCATGTGCTGTTTGGGGAGTGTTTTTTGGAAGGGCCATCCTGCGTGACACTGCAGTGCCACTCCTAGATGGGCCAGGTGTTTGTGTCGGCCACTAGGGTCACTTATCTTACTCACACAGCTACCTCATTGCGCCTCTTTTTTTCTTCTTTGCGTCATGTGCTGTTTGGGGAGTGTTTTTTGGAAGGGCCATCCTGCGTGACACTGCAGTGCCACTCCTAGATGGGCCAGGTGTTTGTGTCGGCCACTAGGGTCGCTTATCTTACTCACACAGCTACCTCATTGCGCCTCTTTTTTTCTTCTTTGCGTCATGTGCTGTTTGGGGAGTGTTTTTTGGAAGGGCCATCCTGCGTGACACTGCAGTGCCACTCCTAGATGGGCCAGGTGTTTGTGTCGGCCACTAGGGTCGCTTAGCTTACTCACACAGCTACCTCATTGCGCCTCTTTTTTTCTTCTTTGCGTCATGTGCTGTTTGGGGAGTGTTTTTTGGAAGGGCCATCCTGCGTGACACTGCAGTGCCACTCCTAGATGGGCCAGGTGTTTGTGTCGGCCACTAGGGTCGCTTAGCTTACTCACACAGCTACCTCATTGCGCCTCTTTTTTTCTTCTTTGCGTCATGTGCTGTTTGGGGAGTGTTTTTGGAAGGGCCATCCTGCGTGACACTGCAGTGCCACTCCTAGATGGGCCAGGTGTTTGTGTCGGCCACTAGGGTCACTTATCTTACTCACACAGCTACCTCATTGCGCCTCTTTTTTTCTTCTTTGCGTCATGTGCTGTTTGGGGAGTGTTTTTTGGAAGGGCCATCCTGCGTGACACTGCAGTGCCACTCCTAGATGGGCCAGGTGTTTGTGTCGGCCACTAGGGTCGCTTATCTTACTCACACAGCTACCTCATTGCGCCTCTTTTTTTCTTCTTTGCGTCATGTGCTGTTTGGGGAGTGTTTTTTGGAAGAGCCACTAGGGTCGCTTAGCTTAGTCATCCAGCGACCTTGGTGCAAATTTTAGGACTAAAAATAATATTGTGAGGTGTGAGGTATTCAGAATAGACTGAAAATGAGTGGAAATTATGGTTTTTGAGGTTAATAATACTTTGGGATCAAAATGACCCCCAAATTCTATGATTTAAGCTGTTTTTTAGGGTTTTTTGAAAAAAACACCCGAATCCAAAACACACCCGAATCCGACAAAAAAAATTTGGTGAGGTTTTGCCAAAACGCGGTCGAACCCAAAACACGGCCGCGGAACCGAACCCAAAACCAAAACACAAAACCCGAAAAATTTCAAGTGCACATCCCTAATAGCTATAGGCTTACCATACTATCCCTTTAAACTGGGACACTCATGGATTACACAGGATCTGTGGCTTATCCATACTTGCCTACCTGACCCTCTCCATGAGGGAGAAAATGCTCTGTTCCTGGACTTTCCTGGTAATGTATGATTGCCATCACCTGTGGTGAAACACCTTTCTTATCAATTAACTAGCTCACCACAGGTGATGGCAATCATACATTACCAGGAAAGTCCAGGAACAGAGCATTTTCTCCCTCATGGAGAGGGTCAGGTAGGCAAGTATGTATTATACTCCCCTCTCCGGAGGCCCGGTACAGGTCACAGGTAAAATTATGCGGTCAATGAAGCGATGTTACTGCTAGCCTTGTGATGGGAATATAGGAACACCAGGTATGAAGGACAGTATCACAGTCTGCATTAAGGCTACAAAGTCTGACCTCAGGTGTAACTAGATTGTTTATACCAGGGGTGGGGAACCTCCGGCCCGCGGGCCGTATAAGGCCCGCGAAGCCGTTTGCTCCGGCCCACCCGCTTCTGTCAGTGAGACACGCTGCCGCTCAGTCCGGCGGCAGCGTGTCTCAGCTGTCAGGACAGGGAGGAGAGCGAGGCTATGTCGGGTGGCGGCGGCGGCGTTTAGGACTTCAAACCAGCCGCCGGTTCGTGAGCCAATCAGAGCTCGGGGACCGGCAGCCAATCAGGAGCCGTGGCTGCCGGTCCGCGAGCTCTGATTGGCTCTCGAACCCGCGGCTGGTTTGAAGTCCTACACGCCGCCGCCCGACACCCGCGCTCTCCTCCCTGTCCTGACACATGAGAAACGCCGCCGAATGGAGCAGCAACCAGCAGCAGCGTTAAGCAGCGCGGGGGGAGGGAGGGGCGGGGGGCATTTGTATACCTGGCACTGTGGAGGGCATTTGTATACCTGGTACTGTGGGGGCATCTGTATACCTGGCACTGTGGGGGCATCTGTATACCTGGTACTGTGGGGGGCATCTGTATACCTGGCACTGTGGGGGGCATCTGTATACCTGGCACTGTGGGGACATCTGTATACCTGGCACTGTGGGGGGCATTTGTATACCTGGCACTGTGGGGGGCATTTGTATACCTGGCACTGTGGGGGGCATTTGTATACCTGGAACTGTGGGGACATCTGTATACCTGGCACTGTGGGGGACATTTGTATACCTGGCACTGTGGGGGCATTTGTATACCTGGCACTGTGGGAGCATTTGTATACCTGGCACTGTGGGGGCAATTGTGGATCTGGCACTGGACTATTGGGGGCATATATGTATGACGTCCCATTTTAACTGGCCACACCCATTTTTTGGGCGCGCGCGCCTCCGGTGCGCACAGACAGTACCTCTAAGGGGCAGACCTATTGGGGGGGGCAGGGTCATTTTTTAAGTTGAGAATTTTTGTATGGCCCCCGAAGGATTTTATAAATATCCAAATGGTCCTCGGTAGAAAAAAGGTTCCCCACCCCTGGTTTATACTATGTAATAAAAGGCTGCTCCTTGCTTGTTATGTGTGCCATCGGCCACCAGAGGCCGCCACACAGACAAAATTACTCCTTAAGCTGTGACAGCTGAAAGTGAAAATGCAGGAAGGTGTAAGGGCTGTAACACACTGGCCGGTTTCTCCCGGATGGCAAAAAGCCGGACAAACTTTGTCCGGCTTTTTGCCATCCGGGAGAAACCGGCAGAGTCTCGCACACAGGACAGCTTTGAGCCGTGTGTGATGCTGTGCGCATGCGCAGCATCAGACACGGCTTCAGAAAAAAACGTTGTGTGTGAAAGCTCCCCTTCACACACACGGTTCACTGGCTGCAAAGACGGCCCGGCGGCGGCCCGGCCGCCGGACCTTCCAGTGGTGAGACTTGGCTGCAACCCGGCAGCCGGGCCGGGGCCGTGCAGTGTGAAGGGACCTTAGCCCTCACACTGTTAACTACAATGCCGGCACGGGAAAAAGCCGTCCGGCTTTTTCCCGGCCGGCAAATGCCGGGTAGTGTGTTTTAGCCCTTACAGCCTGCTGCTAATGGCCGGGAGCTGTGCAGGGACTGGTGAGCTTACATGTGCAGGTACTGGTGTATATAGTGCAACATCAAAATAGGCTGCACATTACAGATATACAGCATCTATAAATATAAAAGGCTAACACTACACACTCACACACGCTTAGTATGACAGAGCCCCGGCTCTCAGCAGCAGGACTTCCAGAAAGTCGGGGGCTCCTGTGTGAGTATTGAACAACCCCATTCCCCCCCTATAATCCGGCCCTGGTGTCCGTCATTTTCACAGGCTTTTAACTAGTCAAAATAGAAATGGTCTGGTTACAGGAACCTGTGTATTAGGGCTGCACTATGAAATTATCAGGCTAGAGTTAATCCTCTGCTGCACTGTCATGTATTTGGTAACATGCATGTTTTTAAAGAAGTGATAAGAGAAGTCTGTTGCTTCATGGACTCGGATTGCTGGTCCCTGAGTCAGTCCGCTTCCCGGCAATTCTGCCAGCGGTGATTTCTGCAGGTTGCTGTAAATGTTGGCGCTGGACTTTACCAGGGATTATAGAAAGTTACACTTCACAATAGGAACTTTGCCATTGTTTGAGCAGAGCACAATTTGCATGATAACATTTATTAAGAGTTATGGCAAAAAGCTACACTCAAATACATAATCCACCAGCACTATCTGACAAATATTCAACGCGGGATGCGATTGCATCATGATAGCCTGCACATGCGCATTGCGGCAACGCCGCGGCCTTCAGAGCAATCGCAAGCATTGCGATCAGCTCTCAATATGGACCTTAGTCCAATGAAGTTATCAAAAACCCACTAGTTCCCACCATATGTGTTGAAAAGACCCTGGGGATGAACAACCGTTGCGGCATCTATCAGAAGAAGCGGGAAACTCTTACCGTCAGTACAAGGCACCAGCAGTAAAATAGCTTGTATGAACCCTCCTTTATTTTGAGGAAATTAGGCTAGTGGCTATGCGTCCCACTCCCCTCTATTAGGTGACTCCACTGGGGTGTAGTATGGTATGCCAGCGGCCGGGCTCCTGGTGACCAGCATACCGGCGCCGGAATCCCAACCGCCGGCATACCGACAGCGTGGCGAGCACAAATGAGCCCCTTGCGGGCTTGCTGCGCTCACCACGCTGCGAGTACGGTGGTGCGCTATGCGTGCCACGCTATTTATTCTCCCTCCAGGGGGGGGCGTGGACTCCCAAGAGGGAGAAAAAGTGTCGGTATGCCGTCTGTCAGGATTCCGGCGCCGGTATAATGTGCGCCGGGATCCCGACAGCCGGAAAACTGAAGACCACCCCTCCACTGAGCCCTTCCCATTTCACTTTGTGTGGGCTATACTAGAATTATCAGATTGGGTTAGGAGCCTCTACATAATAGCAATTAATACATGTGAGGAGACACCTCTCCGGCACAAGGTTTCTTGGGCGTGGTGGACAGTGATATTGGTAAAATATCCAGGGCTGGGGTTTCTGGTGAGAGGAGAAGGATTGGAGAAATGAGGTGTGAGGAACTTTTACTTTTCTCTTGTCAATGTTTCTTTTCTGATGATAAAATGTTCAACAATGAAAAATGGTATTGTTTATCCTACTAGGAGATCCCTTGTTCTTAGACTTTTAACTGTACTTACAATGGGGTTAGTAATGGGAACAAGGGGGAGAGTTAAAGTGTACAGCATGCAGTTAAACCTGATTTACCCCATTGTGGGAGAAATGTATCAAACCTTGGAGAGATAAAGTACCAACCAATCAGCTACTAACTGCCATGTTACAAGCTGTGTTTGAAAAACGACAGTTAGGAGATGATTGGTTGGTACTTTATATATCTCCACTTATAGAGGTTCACTGCACATTCATAAAACACTTAAGAACTGTGACATAGGGATACTGATAAGTAAATGATAGGGACGTGCACTACAACAATATAATTATTCTTGTCTGTGGGTTTTAAAAAGAGGGAAGTGACTATTTGCCATCTTATACGGCAACCAAATCACCCAAGAAGCATTGATTCACATTAAACAATAGGATGAAAGACAATATGCAGGAAAATATTACTTGTGTATGTCAGAATCTCATCAGACTCATTCTGTCATACATACTGTATGTCATCAATATAACGCAACCATTTTATCACAAGATCAGAGTACATTTTGGCCATGAAAATGTTAACATTTATTTATATATCGCCAGCATATTCCATTGCACTATATAATTGCAGACACAGTAATAAAATGAGACTGGGTAATAACAGATAGAGAGGTAAGAGAGCCTTGCTTACAATCTTCAGGGAAACAAGGATTTCAAACAGGGGTAACTGCTACATATTACAAAAAGGGTCTGATCAGATTGCAGAGGTTCTTGATTATCCAGTCACACTGCAATTATGGCCTGGGATCAGTGGGATGTGTGAGATTAAAAGAGAACATATGTAAGTATTGTGTGAACTGTGTAGAGAGGAGGAAATTGGGTAGAATAGCTTGTGGGGGTCAGTCGGGTGGGTCAGGCTTAGCTGCCTGAAGAGGTGCATTTTGAAGGGATGCTTAAAGGATTGGAGACTAGAAGAAAGTATGCTTGTGCAAGGGAGGGCATTCCACAGATGGGTGGGGAGGGGCAGCCCAAAAATACTCCTGTAATCGGGACTGAGAGGTGGTGATGAGTGTGGGTGAGAAACGCAGATCTTGTGTAGAGTGGAGGGGAGTGGAGTTGTGACATAATAATGAATTAGAAGCATACATATAATTAGACACATTTATTTTTCATTTAGTTAAATCACAAATGTTGGTCCCCTCCACTACCTCTGCTTTGTTTGATGTATTTTCATTTTAAATAAATTATTTACAAGGAAATTTCCAAACACACTGAAAAAAAAAATGAAGATGGTGGATTCATAGCGTTGTGAGTTTCAAGAAATAAAAATGTGACTAACATGCCTACAATGACTAGTAACCATAAAGGGTCAAACATTTAAAACACAGATAACTGACAAGTAGTGGGCAAGTGAGACGTCCTCATATGCCACTTAGAGCTCCCCACATTCCACACAGTCCTCCCTACATGCCACATAGTCCTCCCCACATGCCACTCAGTCCTCCCCACATGCCACATAGTCCTCCCCACATGCCACACAGTCCTCCTCACATGCCACTCAGTCCTCCCCACATGCCACCTCCCCACATGCCACACAGTCCTCCTCACATGCCACTCAGTCCTCCCCACATGCCACTCAGTCCTCCCCACATGCCACATAGTACTTCCCACATGCCACATAGTACTCCCCACATGCCACACAGTCCTCCCCACATGCCACACAGTCCTCATCACATGCCACTCAGCCCTCCCTACTTGCCACATAGTACTCCCCACATGCCACACAGTCCTCCCCACATGCCACACAGTCCTCCCCACATAGCACACAGTCCGCCACACATGGCACACAGTCCTCCTCACATGGCACACAGTCCTCACATGGCACACAGGCCTCCCCACATGCAACACAGTCCTTCCCACATAGCACACAGTCGTCCCCACATACTGTAGCACACAGTCCTCCCCACATAGCACACAGTCCTCCTCACATACTGTAGCACACAGGCCTCCTCACATGGCACACAGTCCTCCCCATATGGCACACATGCCTCCCCACATACTGTAGCACACAGTCCTCCCCACATAGCACACAGTCCTCCTCACATACTGTAGCACACAGTCCTCCCCACATACTGTAGCACACAGTCCTCCCCACATGGCACACATGCCTCCCCACATACTGTAGCACACAGGCCTCCTCACATGGCACACAGTCCTCCCCACATGGCACATAGGCCTCCTCACATACTGTAGCACACAGTCCTCCCCACATACTGTAGCACACAGTCCTCCCACATACTGTAGCACACAGTCCTCCCCACATACTGTAGCACACAGTCCTCCCCACATGGCACACATGCCTCCCCACATACTGTAGCACACAGGCCTCCTCACATGGCACACAGTCCTCCCCACATGGCACATAGGCCTCCTCACATACTGTAGCACACAGTCCTCCCCACATGGCACACAGTCCTCCCCACATACTGTAGCACACAGTCCTCCCACATACTGTAGCACACAGTCCTCCCCACATACTGTAGCACACAGTCCTCCCCACATGGCACACATGCCTCCCCACATACTGTAGCACACAGGCCTCCTCACATGGCACACAGTCCTCCCCACATGGCACATAGGCCTCCTCACATACTGTAGCACACAGTCCTCCCCACATGGCACACAGTCCTCCCCACATACTGTAGCACACAGTCCTCCCACATACTGTAGCACACAGTCCTCCCCACATACTGTAGCACACAGTCCTCCCCACATGGCACACTGGCCTCCCCACATACTGTAGCACACAGTCCTCCCCACATGCCACACAGTCCTCCCCACATGGCACACAGGCCTCCCCACATACTGTAGCACACCGGAATCCTCCATTGGTACACAGTCCTCCCCACATGCTGTAGCACACAGTCCTCCCCACATGGCACACAGTCCTCCCCACATGGCACACAGGCCTCCCCACATACTGTAGCACACAGTCCTCCCCACATGTCATACAGTCCTCCCCAAATGGCACACAGGCCCCCCACATACTGTAGCACACAGTCCTCCCCACATGGCACACAGTCCTCCCCACATGGCACACAATCCTCCCCACATACTATAGCACACAGTCCTCCCCACATACTGTAGCACACAAGCCTCCCCACATACTGTAGCACACAGTCCTCCCCACATGGCACACAGTCCTCCCCACATACTGTAGCACACAGGCCTCCCCACATACTGTAGCACACAGGCCTCCTCACATACTGTAGCACACAGGCCTCCCCACATACTGTAGCACACAGTCCTCCCCACATACTGTAGCACACAGGCCTCCCCTCATAGTACACAGTCCTCCCCACATGGCTCACAGCCCCCCCCCCCCCCCCCCCCCACCTCACATACTGTAGCACACAGGCCTCCCCACATACTGTAGCACACAGGCCTCCCCACATAGTACATAGTCCTCCCCACATAGCACACAGGCCTCACCACGTGGCACACAGTCCTCCCCACGTACTGTAGCACACAGCCAGCCCCCCCGCACATACTGTAGCACACAGGCCTCCCCACTTGAAGTCTGCATGCTCCTCACACCTAGCCACATACCATAGTATTGATTATGCCATTGACATAAGTGGACAGTGATATGTATTGAGAAACATATACCCACGCACATTTTGTTTACTGACTTTCCATCATTCCAATGTAATACTTGTAAGGAATATTGATTTCCAAAATGTGATATTAACAAAGAGATAGTACATGACGTGTGGACCATATGTATGGATGATTTGGAGCATTACCAGTGTCATGGACATTGCATGACATAGCTTCCTCCATACTGTGTGATGTCACCAGAGTGGGAGGGGCCTGCTTGTTAAGTGTTTGCAGGTAAACTGATGATGTGAAACAATAATGAACATGAAATAATTGTATCCTCATCCTAAAGCTGGAAAGGTCAGTAGTACTGCACGCAATGTGTGGGCAGGAGAAGGCGAGCGGGCAAAGCTTGAATCATAAGGCTGACTGTAAATTGCAACAGAAACGTGAAAATCTGGAGGGAAAATTTGCACTTAACAAAGAAAAGTTACAGGAAGAAGTGACAGTGAAATGGGGAAGAGGGATAGGATGTGGGCAAGGTGGGCGTAAGAGGGAAATGGTGCACAATAATGGTCAGTGGTAGAATTGGGTAGGGCAGACGTATAAAGGTAATATGCCATATGTGCATTGTAATGACTTGTCAGTATAATGAGGTTCACAAGACAATTTCATTACATGTACAGTAATCTGCAGTGACTACAGCGCTACGGCGTGCAGAGACTACAGGATACTCTAGAGCAGGAGTACCCGGTCAGCTGGAACTCTATTCGGGGTCCCCGAATCTGCTGGTCCCGGATAGTCAGCATGATCACCATAACTGTGGGGGAGATTTATCAAACCTTCTCAAGAGGACAAGGCAGGGTTACGGTTAGGCTGCGGGAAGGCAGGGTTAGGTTGCGGAAAGGGAGGGCTACGGTTAGGCTGTGGGAAGGGAGGGTTAGGGTTAGGCTGCAAGAAGGGAGGGTTAGGCTGTGGGAAGGGAGGGTTAGGCTGTGGGAAGGGAGGGTTAGGCTGCGGGAAGGGAGGGTTAGGCTGTGGGAAGGGAGGGTTAGGGTTAGGCTGCGGGAAGGGAGGGTTAGGCTGTGGGAAGGGAGGGTTAGGCTGTGGGAAGGGAGGGTTAGGCTTCGGGAAGGGAGGGTTAGGGTTAGGCTGCGGGAAGGGAGGGCTAGGCTGTGGGAAGGGAGGGTTAGGCTGTGGGAAGGGAGGGTTAGGGTTAGGCTGCGGGAAGGGAGGGTTAGGCTGTGGGAAGGGAGGGTTAGGCTGTGGGAAGAGAGGCTTAGGCTGCGGGAAGGCAGGGTTAGGTTGCGGGAAGGGAGGGCTACGGTTAGGCTGTGGGAAGGGAGGGTTAGGCTGTGGGAAGGGAGGGTTAGGCTGCGGGAAGGCAGGGTTAGGTTGCGGGAAGGGAGGGCTACGGTTAGGCTGTGAGAAGGGAGGGTTAGGCTGCGGGAAGGGAGGGTTAGGCTGCGGGAAGGGAGGGTTAGGCTGCGGGAATTGGAGGGTCAGGGTTAGGCTGCGGGAAGGGAGGGTTAGGCTGTGGGAAGGGAGGGTTAGGGTTAGGCTGTGGGAAGGGAAGGTTAGGCTGCAGGAAGGGAGGGTTAATGTTAGGCTGAGGCGAAGGGAGGGATAGGGTTAGGCTGCGGAAAAGGGAGGGTTAGGAGTGGGTTAGTATACTTACGTACACATGTCGGGATTCTAAACGTTGGAATGCCGCTGTCGGTCATGTGACCACCAGCATTCTAAGTGCTGGTCTCCCGTACCCAACCCTATAAAAATGTGTCGATGTGTTATATGTGTGTAAGCCTGACAACGGGAATCAGCAGAAGACCTTAACCCGTACTGATTTCATGCTGCTACATTAAGTAATTAATATTTCATGAAAGCAGGGAATATTAGAGGTGATTCAACAGTACATTAATTCTTTCTGTGATATAAGACATAAATAAACCTCTGTGCCCTCTCCATATCACCCCGCCAGCAGTTTCTGGTCTCCCAGATGATGTGTAATCTGTTACATAATCACAAGCGCTATCTGTTACGTTCTATCATAAATAATTCCTCTGCTCCTGATGCCGGAACTCGCGTCTGACTCACACAATATTCATGGATATACCTCAGGTTCCGTCCCGATAGAGAAACACGGTAGTCCTAGAGAATAAAAGGCATGATCAATTAAATTGTGACTGCGGATGGAACAAAATTCCACATTGTGTAGGCCTGTAGATGGACTTATCATTGTCTTATCTGGATAAAATGTATGCTTGGCAATCCTGTACTACCAATAGAGGAACTAAAGACAGGTAAATACATTCATGGATATCAGCTAGAACAAAAATGATAAACGCACAAAGGTGGTCATTCCGAGTTGTTCGCTCGCTAGCTGTTTTTTGCAGCCGTGCAAACGTTATGAACTGCGAACGAAAGGATCGCAGAGCGGGTTCAAAGTTTTTATGTGCAGTTTTAGAGTAGCTCCAGACCTACTCCGCGCTTGCGATCACTTCAGACTGTTTAGTTCCGGATTTGACGTCACAAACACGCCCTGCGTTCGCCCAGCCACGCCTGCGTTTTTCCTGGCACGCCTGCGTTTTTTCGAACACTCCCTGAAAACGGCCAGTTGACACCCAGAAACGCCCTCTTCATGTCAATCACTCTGCGGTCAGCAGTGCGACTGAAAAGCTTTGCTAGACCTTGTGTGAAACTACATCGTTCGTTGTAATAGTACGTCGCGCGTGTGCACTGCGCCTCATACGCATGCACAGAAGTGCTGTTTTTTTTGCCTCATCGCTGCACAGCGAACGAATGCAGCTAGTGATCAACTCGGAATGACCACCAATATGCTGTGTATATATATATATATATATCTACATATAATATATATATATCTACATATATATATATATATATATATATATATTGTGCCTGGAGTTTCCACCAGAGAGCCTGAGCATCGCTCCCTATGATGTCATGACGTCACATGTGCACGGGGGTGGTAAGACCTGCTCTTGCTACAGAAATCTTTGCTATAGCGGAGCCACCACCATGATAAAACCTTTCAATGTGCCGCACACTCCTGAGACAAGAGAGGCCCAGTGGTAACATTCCGCAACTCAATTACCACTCTCATACTCAACTGATACATTTAGTAGAATCATTTACACAATGCAATTATCTTTTGCAGGGCTGTAACTAGAGATGAGCGGGTTCGGTTCTCAGAGAACCGAACCCTACATGACTTTGCCTTCTGAGTTCGGTTCCGAGCCCGGCTCGGGTTTTCCCGCCTGACTCGGAAACCCGAATGCAGCAAAACGTCATCATCCCGCTGTCGGATTCTCGCGGGATTTGGATTCCATATAAGGAGCCCCGCGTCACGGCCATTTTCACTCCAGTCTCGGAGAGTGTATGGAGAGGACGTGTCCTCAGTGTTCAGTGTCTGTGTGGGGGCGGGAAAGTGGGGTGGTGAGTCTTGTGCTGTGTTGTGCTGCTCAGTCCAGTCCAGTGTAGTCAGTGTATTGTGCTGCATCAGTCCAGCCAGTCACAGTGTTGGTGTCCTCTGCTGCTATATGTCCCCAGTGCTGCTGTATAAAGTGGTGCTGTGTTGTGCTGCATCAGACCAGTGGTAGTGTCCTGTCCATCAGTCATTCAAGTGACGATATACGCTGCTGCTATATGTCCACTGCTGCCGTATAATAATTATTTAATAATTTAATTAACAACCACAAGTCCCTTACAGTGTTGTTGTGTTGTGCTGCATCAGACCAGTGGTAGTGTCCTGTCCATCAGTCATTCCAGTCATTCCTGTGCCACATATTGTCTTAAATAACTACAAAAGAATAATGGAGAACAAAAATTTAGAGGATAAAATAGGGAAAGATCAAGAAGAACCACTTCCTCCTAGTGCTGCTGCTGCCACTGGCCATGACATAGACAGTGAAATGCCATCAACGTCGTCTGCGAAGGCCGATGCCCAATGTGATTGTGATTGTAGAGGGCATGTAAAATACAAAAAGCCAAAGTTCAATAAAAAGAACAAAAAAAAAAAAGAAATTTAAATCGTCTGAGGAGAAACGTAAACTTGCCAATATGCCATTTACGACACGGAGTGGCAAGGAATGGCTGAGGCCCTGGCCTATGTTCATGGCTAGTGGTTCAGCTTCACATGAGGATGGAAGCACTCATCCTCTCGCTAGAAAAATGAAAAGAGTTAAGCTGGAAAGAGCACAGCAAAGAATTGTGCGTTGTTCTAAATCACAAATCCCCAAGGAGAGTCCAATTGTGTCGGTTGCGATGCCTGACCTTCCCAACACTGGACGGGAAGAGGTGGCTCCTTCCACCATTTGCACACCCCCTGCAAGTGCTGGAAGGAGCACCCACAGTCCAGTTCCTGATATTGAAATTGAAGATGTCACTGTTGAAGTACACCAGGATGAGGATATGGGTGTTGCTGGCGCTGAGGAGGAAGTTGACGATGAGGATTCGGATGGTGATGTGGTTTAAGTCAGGCACTGGGGGAGACACTTGTTGTCCTTGGGACGAAGAAGCCCATTGTGATGCCTGGGCAAACTACCAAAAAAGCCACCTCTTCGGTGTTGAATTATTTCTCCACAAATCCGGACAACAGGTGTCAAGCCATCTGTTGCTTCTGTCAATCTGTAATAAGTAGGAGTAAGGTTGTAAACCACCTAGGAACATCCTCCCTTATCAGAAGTCAGTGTCAAGTTGTGAAACTTTGGGTAAGAGCGTAAGCAGTCCACTGACACCTAAATCCCTTCTTCCTCCTGTACCCAAGCTCCTGCAAGCCACTCCACCAACTCCCTCAACGTCAACTTCCACACCACCAACTCCCTCAGTCAGGAACGTCAGTAGTCCTGCAGGCCATGTGACTGTCAAGACTGAGGAGTCCTCTCCTAACCAGGATTCCTCCGTAGGATCCTTGAGTGGTACGCCTGCTGTTGCTGCTGGGAGTCGATCGTCATCCCAGAGGTGAAGACGGAAGACCACTTGTACTACTTCCAGTAAGCAATTGACTGTCCAACAGTCCTTTGCGAGGAAGATGAAATATGATAGAAGTCACCTTTTGCAAAGCGGATAACTGAGGCCTTGACAGCTATGTTGGTGTTAGACGTGCGTCTGGTATCCACCATTAGTTCAGTAGGACTTAGAGAATTGTTTGAGGTACTGTGTCCCCGGTATCAAATCCCATCTAGGTTCCACTTCTCTAGGCAGGCAATACCGAGAATGTACACAGACATCAGAAAAAGAGTCTCCAGTGTCCTACAAAATGCGGTTCTATCCAGTGTCCACTTAACCACGGACATGTGGACAAGTGGAACAGGGCAGACTAAGGACTATATGACTGTGACAGCCCACTGGGTAGATGTATTGCCTCCCGCAGCAACAACAGCAGCGGCGGCACCAGTAGCAGCATCTCGCAAACGCCAACTCGTTCCTAGGCAGGCTACGCTTTGTATCACCGCTTTCCAGAAGAGGCACACAGCTGACAACCTCTTACGGAAACTGAGGAAGATTATCGCAGAATGGCTTACCCCAATTGGACTCTCCTGGGGATTTGTGGCATCGGACAACGCCAGCAATATTGTGCGTGCATTACATCTGGGCAAATTCCAGCACATCCCATGTTTTGCACATACAATTAATTTGGTGGTGCAGAATTTTTTGAAAAATTACAGGGGTGTGCAGGAAATGCTGTCGGTGGCCCAAAAAATTGAGGGCCACTTTCGGCATTCTGCCACTGCGTGCCCAAGACTGGAGCGCCAGCAAACACTACTGAACCTGCCCCGCCATCAACTGAAGCAAGAGGTGGTAACGAGGTGGAATTCAACATTCTATATGCTTCAGAGGATGGAGGAGCAGCAAAAGGCCATTCAAACCTATACATCCACCTACGATATAGGCAAAGGAGGGATAATGCACCTGACTCAGGCGCAGTGGAGAATGATTTCCGTCTTGTGCAAGGTTCTCCAACCCTTCGAACTTGCCACACGTGAAGTCAGTTCAGACACTGCCAGCTTGAGTCAGGTCATTCCCCTCATCAGGCTTTTGCAGAAGCAGCTGGATAAATTGAAGGAGGAACTAAGATGGAGCGATTCCGCAAAGTATGTGCGACTTGTGGATGGAGCCCTTCATTCGCTTTGCCAGGATTCAAGGGCGGTCAATCTGTTGAAATCAGAGCACTACATTTTGGCCACCATGCTCGATCCTAGGTTTAAAGCCTACGTTGTATCCTTCCAGCAGACACAAGTGTGCAGAGGTGCAAAGACATGCTGGTTAGTAAATTGTCAACTCAAGCGGAACGTGACCCGTCAACAGTTCGTCTAATTTCTCCCGCCACTGGGGCTGCAAGGAAAAGGATAAGATTTCCTAGCCCACCCGCTGGCGGTGATGCAGGGCAGTCAGGAGCGAAAGCTGACATCTGGTCTGGACTGAAGGACATGCCAATGATTACTGATATGTCTACTGTCACTGCATATGATTCTGTTACCATTGAAAGAATGGTGGAGGATTATATGAGTGACAGCATCCAAGTAGGCATGTCAGACAGTCCGTATGTACACTGGCAGGAAAAAGAGGCAATTTGGATGCCCTTGCACAAACTGGCTTTATTTTACCTAAGTTGCCCCCCCTCCAGTGTGTACTCCGAAAGAGTGTTTAGTGCAGCCGGTAACCTTGTCAGCGATCGGCGTAGTAGGTTACTTCCACTAAATGTGGAGAAGATGATGTTCATCAAAATTAATTATAAATTCCTCCCTGAAGACCTTTACCAGCAATTGCCTCCATGTCCTGTTTATACAACATAAGTGTGGGTGGGAGGGCCCAAGGACAATTCCATCTTGCACCTCTTTTTCTTCTTTACATCATGTGCTGTTAGGGGACTAGTTTCTTTGTGTCATCCTGTCTGTAACTGCAGTGCCACTCCTAGATGGGCCAGGTGTTTGTGTCAGCCACTTGGGTCGTTTAGCTTAGCCACACAGCTACCTCATTGCACCTCTTTTTTTCTTTGCATCATGTGCTGTTTGGGGCCTATTTTTTAAATCTGCCATCCTGTCTGCCAGGGGCGTATCTATGCTTTGGCCAGGATGGCACTCGCCAGGGGCGCCAGCAGAGGAGGGGCGCCACCCAGCGGTGCCACCCGCGGCCGCACAATGCGAAAAAACGAAACAAACTACAACTCCCAGAAGCCACCTAGCCTGGTACAGCTGCATGCCTATTGGCTGTATGCCCAGAGTAGGCGTGTACTGTACTTGTCAGCAGCCGCGGGATGTTCAAGGAAGTAAGCTGTGGACACAGTGAGTGAGTGACCCGCTGAGACTTGTGAGTACAGCGGTGGTGGTAAAAACATAATGTGGCAGTGGCAGTGGCAGTGTTAATCGTCTGGCAGCTGTTACCCCTCCGTCCCTCCTCTCACAGCCTGCATGTCAGCACAGGAACGAGTGATGGATGGTGAGAGGCGAGCAGCAGCGAGTGTGCAGTGAAGTCTGTGCTGCTTTATTACTTGTCAGGAGGCGAGCACACAGTCTGTGCTGCCTGGTAGGGAAGGGGTTACAGAAAAACTGTTATCGTTCTGGCCGGAGGCATGATCTGGTCAGGGTGGCTGGTGCGGTGTGCTCTGTCAGGACAGGATGTTGCTGGTGATAGTAAATGCAAGTGAGGGTTGGAGGGAATTGAGGAGGGGGGATAATGATGGGTGGAGTGGGAGTTCCAAGCCTGAGACACCTGGTTTACACAGTGTACTATACACTGACCATTGCACAGCCCAGGCAAGCCCCTTTCTGTATTACCTGCTTCTAAGTAATCATATATTCTTATTCTTTATTAGACATGTCTTAAGGTGGGTATACACTGATAGATATATCTGCAGATCAATTGATCGGCAGATATATCTATGGACGGATCGGGCAGTGTACTGTGCATACACACTGCCCGATCCGCCGGGGACTGACGTCATGAACTGGGCGGGCGTGTACACACTCCCGCCCAGTTCAGCTGTCAATCACCGCTGGCCACTGCAGCATCGTACACAGCGATGCGCCAATATATCAGCAGATATATTGGCCGTAGGCTGTGCTGCGGGGCCGACGCGATATGTCTGAACGACGGAGTTCACAGACATATAGGCCGTACACATTGGCCGACAGACCCGCGATATATCGGCCATACAATAGAATGCCCGATATATCGGCCAGTGTGTACCCACCTTTACTATGTCCCTGCTTTCAGAGTGCAATACAGTATCAAATGCCGGTTCTACCATTAGGCAGAGTATGCGGCTGCAAAGAGCACCAGGTCTGATAAGGTGAAGGGGAGAGAGTGCAGGCATAGGGGAGGAACTGTAGGCACAGGGGAGTGTAGGTACAGGCACAGGGGAGGGAGTGAAGGCACAGGGGAGAGAATGTAGGTGTTGGGGAGCGAATGTAGATGCAGGCACAAGGGATGGAGTGTAGGCGCAGGGTGAGAGTGCAGGCGTAAGAGATATACTGTAGGTGCAGTGAGAGAGTGTAGATGCAAGGGAGAGAGTGCAGGTGCATGGTGTGGGTGCAGGTGCTGGGGAGAGAGTGTAGGTGCAGAGGGAGAATGAGTGCAGACGCAGGGAAGAGAGTGAGTCGGTGCTGGGTGAGTTCTGTAGGGAGAGACGGCAGGATACCCCTGCAGGCAGAGTCCGGGAGGATCGGTGACCTACTGGCTAGAAGAGTCCCTGCCTAACATCCATGTTCGCAATAAGCACCGCAGTCAGCACTGTAATGCACGGATGACCGCACACGTCTATCACCTTGCCCACAAGTATGTACCTATGACAGAGAGAGTCGGAGTGGACGGAGCTAGGGAGGAGGGTCACATGGCCGGAAAGAACATAGGAGCTCTGCTGGGCACTGTGCTTCTGCTCCCAGTCTGAGGTGAGTGCCTGCTGTGTACTTTCTGTGCCATGTGCCTGCTGCTGGTGATTAGGCAGCTGTTGGCTGAGCGGAGGGGGTTGCCTGCTGCCCAGTGCCATAAAAAGTAAACTATAAACGTCCCGTCTCACTGCCCACTGTTGCCGCCTCCCTCCGTGTTCATTGGTACGATACTATTCTGTGGTCACACCCCTTCCATATGAAGCCATGCCCTAATATATTTCACTAAGGGGCTCCAAAATATATATTCACTTACCAAAGTTTTTTTGCTCGTGCCAGCCCTGGGTATATCAGCTGCTCAGCTCCTGTCCTAATCAGTTGACATTATGGCTGCGAGTTGTTGCTCTTTACCTGTTGCTTTTAATAATACCAAGTTCTAGGATTATCAACCCATTCATTACCGACTTCTTGCTCATTCCGTAACTGGAGGCTACATAGCCCCTGCAGTGACTATGTGTGTGCCACAAACCGCTATAATGGCTATAGATACCTTCTGACTATTCACCTTCCAAAATACATCATTTCTTCACACTTAGATGAATGTAATGCAGTGTAATGTGAGTAAGGGGCACTACTGTGTGGTGTAATTTGAATTTGGGGTACTATTGAGTGGCCACGCACTTTTTTCTGCCTTCGCCATTACAAATATGGGGGGGCGCCAGTCCCTTACTTTGCCAGGGGCGCTCGGACCCCTAGATACACCTCTGCTGTCTGCCACTGCAGTGCCACTCCTAGATGGGCCAGGTGTTTGTGCCGCACACTTGTGTCGCTTAGCTTGGCCATCCAGCTACCTAATTGCACCTCTTTTTCTTCTTTGCATCATGTGCTGTTTGGGGACTAGTTTTTGAAGTGCCATCCCGTCTGACACTGCAGTGCCACTCCTAGATGGGCCAGGTGTTTGTGTCGCACACTTGTGTTGCTTAGCTTAGTTATACAGCCACTTCGGTGCAAATTTTAGGCCTAAAAACAATATTGTGAGGTGTGAGGTGTTCAGAACAGACTGAAAATGAGTGGAAATGAATGTTATTGGGGTTAATAATACCGTAGGAGAAAAATTACCCCCAAATTCTGTGATTTTTAGTTGTTTTTATGTTTTTTTAAAAAATCATCCAGATCCAAAACCAAAACACGAAAGGGTGGTTTTGACAAAACCAAGCCAAAACCAAAACACGAAAGTGGAATTAGAACCAAAACCAAAACATGAAAAGTGCCCGCCGTACATCTCTAGCTGTAACTAGGGGTGTGCAAGTAGAGCCATTACACAGAGCCCTGGGGACGGCACTACCGCTGCCCTATGGCACATGCATGTGGTCTGCAGGGTACCTGAAGTCAGACTGCAGGGATCCAGGGAGGCAACCTGCAGTCTGTGAAGCTACTTCCCAGCGCCGATGGCCCCACCCCCTAGGTGTGAGGTCACCGGTTTAAGGGGCAGGGCCGTACTGACGCCCTGTTATGTAGCTGATCTTTAGCCCCCAAATCACTTTTAAGGGAATATATAACAAGTTGTAGCAACAGAAGATTTTCTATTGCCACAGTTACCAGTAGAACCACGCAAAGGCAGCTGAGCACAGGACTGGAAGCTGGTCTTACCTACTTCAGGTGAAGCCCGGAGTGGAGAATCAGGTGGGCAGTGACGGGGGCAAGGGCAGGCTAGTCACATCATTAGGCCTGCCCATCACTGTAAAATGACGTGATTGGTGCATAAATGAATAGAGGGCAGGAACAAATTACCCAACTCGTCACTAGGTTCCACCTCCTCCTGAAGAACCATGGAATCCTTATAGTAATCTTCCCATTCTGCCAACTTCACTAGGAAGCGGACCCAAAAAATCGTATGTCTCCCGCAGGTTCCAGGAGCGTAGGTAAGTATGGTCTTTGGCTTCCATCAGCAGATTCGATTAAAAAAAGAATCAAAAAAAGAATAAAATAGAAAACCATTTAAAAAAATGAAATATTTGTAATTAATAATAATAATAATGCATTTTTTTTATAGTAGGGGTCCTCTATGATCATCGTGAGCTGTATGTATGGCTGCCATCATACTGGAATAGGCTTCTCCATGTTGTGTATGGGGAGGACATCACTGGAAGTAGCTAGTGAAAGGTATTGTCAGTGATTTCCTGCCACTGGGAGGCCACAGCAACACTACTCTGCCTGTGAATCCCTGATGGTGTACTTTCACTTGCAGCTTCATGAGAAAACAGCACCATCGGGGGTTAACGTGCGGGTAAAACCCACTGATTCTGCAGTATATGTGGAATCAGTGGGTTTTCTGAGCGGTAATCCCCGATTTCAGGTGCAGGGAAAAGGCTATTTAACCGAATAGCCTTTCCCCGTGCTGTGGGGTAATTAGACGGCAATAAGCGGCGGGGTTCATTGAATATGCCTGTGTGTCTCTGTGACATACTCTGTACAGTTGCTCCCTCATTACAATGGTAAAAGCTGACAGGAGAACTTCTATCAGAGTGGTCTCTCCTTCAGGCCGTTCTCTCCGTCAACAGAATAACTACAGTTCAAAAGAAAAATGAGGGAAAAACCCGGCCCTGTAAGACATATTGTATAAGGTATTTGCAAGTTTAGCCAGATACCTAATACTGTTAGGATCTCCTGCTCTGTGCTGCCACGTCGCCATGGCAACCGGGAGGCAAGTGTTAGCGAAGTAACCTGAGCGCAGCTGATACTCCGGTCCGGGTTTTTACTGTGTAGTGGTTACAGGCTCTGTGCACGGCAGGGAATCCGGCGCTGGTTTTGTGCTCACAGTCTGTGAGGTCTGAGTGGGGCGTGGACAGCACCTGCTATATAAACCATCCTCTCAGGCTAGGCAAATGCTGCTGAATCTTTGTTTGTTAGTCAGTTCCAGAGAGTTAGCTAGTACTGTGTGACTTTGGGGTTTATTTACTAAGATTCGTAATTTTCAGAATCATGTTCAAGTTCAATCACGACTGACATCGACAGTGTAAATTTGCAACTTTTTGAATTGATTACGACTAATTTACTAAGCTGTCGTATTCGTATTTTCCGTATCTTCCGATGTCGATGTCATTCGTGCTTTTCTGCTGTAGATTGCGGCCGCGTTTGCTATTTCGCGGCCGCGTTGTTGTGTTTTTTTACGACTGCGTCACAAGTCTGTTACGGCAGTGATTTGGAATTTGCTGCCGCGTTTTTACTCCTAAGTTTCGTTTTCGTCACGCGGCCGTGATTGGTTGTATTCGTGAAGGAGGAGTGTCTGTGCATGTTACTATAAAAACGCCCCAAACACTCTGCACCTCGTGGGTTTAGCTAGTGGAGAGGAGAGAGGAAGGTGTATTTGGAGTTGGTGAGTTTGGTGGAGTTTTTGGTGGATTTGGAGAGGAGTTTGGTGATTGTTGAGTGCTGTACTGTGTGTGTTAGTAGTCTTGTGATCTTTGTAGTATTGTTTTTTCACAGTTTGTAAACTTTTTTGTCCTTGTTTTTTTTTTTCAGTCTTTTGTCATTGTTTGTGAGTGAGTGAGCGTGTGTGTTGGCTGTGTGGTGTGTAGTAGGAGTAGTGGAGGAGTGTGTTTTGTGTTTTCATTTTTCAGTGTTTTATGTTGTTTGTCATGTCCGACTCAGAGGTCAGTGTGGTGGCGGAGGTTAGTGAGGTGGCGGAGGTTAGTGAGGTGGAGGCTGGTAGTGAGGTGGAGGCTGGTAGTGAGGTGGAGGCTGGTAGTGAGGTGGAGGGGGGTAGTGAGAGGGAGGAGGTTAGTGAGGAGGAGGAGGAGGGGGTGCCTGTTGCTGTATTTTCCAGTGATAGTGATGGTGTTGTGGCTCCGCAGCCACGCACCACTACCAAGACTGGCAGGAATATAAAGTTCAGCTATGCTGAAAACATGGCGTTGGTGCGTGAGCTGATGAAGCACCATCGCCAATTGTTTGGTCAGGATGCTGCCAGGGTGTCCTCCCGCAGGAAGTCTGCCCTGTGGGGGCAAGTCATACTTGCTGTGAATAGTGAGGGTGTGGTGAGGCGGACAGAGGACACGTGCCGCAAGCGATTTTATGATATTAAGCGGCGTGTCAAGGCCAAGATGGCCAAAGAGTCCAAATCTGCACGGAGAACCGGAGGTGGGCCACCTTTACGTGTAAGCTATCGGGACTGGGAGGAGCCTGTGCGGGCATTGATTCCTGGCGAAGTGGTGTCTGCTACTCATGTCCGGGATTCGGACCGACCCACGCAGGATGGTAAGTTTGATTTGTAATATTGTTCTTAAAATGTCTGTAAAATGTAGATAATATCATTTTTAAAGTGTAAAGGATGCATTTTTTAACACAAAACAGATTGCAGGCCTATGCTCCCTTAAGGTGTGTTTGTGTTTAGAATGTGCATTTTTCTCCTTGCTTTAGCAATTTTTTCAATTTAATTTAGTGCCAAAACATGTGCAGTGTTTTATAAAAAATGAATTTTTTTGGGGGTCAATTTTTGGCGATAATGCTTGAACATGTGTGTTTGTTTAAAATCAACAAAAGGTTTTTTTTTGAAACTAACTGAAAAGCGGGGCAATTTTTTTTACATTACATTATTAAAACATTTGCAAGTACTCAATCTCTGCAATATCTGAGGCAAAAATCTAATTTTTAAATAATTTATTGTGTGCCACATCAAGTACATTTTGAAATTCAACTCAAAATCATGAATCTAGAAGCTCTTAAGCTTAAATATTTGGTTTAAACAATACCTAATAGATGCTTACAGTACATTAATGGTTTTCAGTGGGTCATTTTTCTAAAAACATGGTAATAATGTTGGGGTCACTTTTTCAACAGTCACACAGACCAGCCGCCCAGACAGGCCTCAGACAAGTCAGGATGAGGCTGGGATTGCAGGTAAGTCTTCACTGTAGTCACATATTCTGTAAACACATAGAAGTACAAAATATTAATTTTAAATTTTGCACCTAGGTTCTGCTTCTGGAAGCCGACCTCCTGTAAGGCGGCCATCACAGGGCTTGGGCCACTTACCCAGGAGGCCAACTAAGACACGGCGTCTTGGCTCGGATTCAGCACCTCCATCATCCCCACCCAGGCGAAGACTTTCGGCAGTGTCACCCCAGCCACCACTGGCACTATTGGCGTGTTCGCAGAGTGATGAGCCCAGATCACCTCAGTTATCTGGTGAGTAAAAACATAAATTAAACACATAAGCAATAATATACACAGTACACTTAATATGTTGTTAGTTGGTTTGGAGTTTACATGTTTTCAACAACAAGCAATGTGATGTAACGTCTTCAATTGCTAAAGGTGCTTTAATCAAATTATATAAGGTCTTAGTGGATGGTCTCGACAACCTATTTGTAGGAAAATATCAGATTTGAGTAAAAATTAAGCACACACACGTTCACATTTTCCAAAAATATGAATACAATTAAATTTTGGCCCAAAAAAAACCACACCATTATAGTGTTCACACATCGCCCCTGTCCAGTATGTAGATGGCTTACTTGCTCTGCTCCTCTGGACTATACAGGTAAGTAGTCTATATCGTGGTGAGGGGAGGGAATCTAACAGTGTAATGGTGTGGAGGGGAGTTAGTTAGGTGATGAATATGCAAATCTGTCTATGTTAGCGCCTGTGTTGGTATATTTTTAACAATAGCTTTAAAATTGTTAAAGTTGTGAAAATCAAGTGTTAATAATTCAAAAATGGAGTATTATGAATGTATTAATGTGTTGCATTAGCCATGAAAATTTTAAAATAATAAAACATTGCATGTTGCCCACCCCATACAGAGCACAACTTGATGTCCGCCGTGGACCAGCAGGGCCCAGACCAACAGCCATCCATCACACTGCAACTTACAGCTGTTGACCCAAGCCTGCCAATACAGTTGCAGGATATACCCCAAGCATCCATCAGTCCCCAACTGGCACAAGCTCCGCCCCCAAGCCAAATTCCAGACGAATTTTGGGCCAGTTGGACAAGCCAACAGGCCCAAAGCAATGCCAGCCTGACCCAACATACACAACACCTTGCCAGTCTGCCCCATCATCTACCGCGTATTAGTCGCAACTCGGGCAGACTGATAGTACAAGTAGGGCGAATGGCTACCTCAATGGAGCAAATTAGGGCTGAAAACAGCCAAATGAATGCACATTTATCCCGCATTATAGATGAGCAACAGCGCCATCAGCAGGCACTCGTTCAGCTCATTCAACACAATCAAGTGGTGAATGAGTCCTTATCCAGGATTGTAGCCAGCCACACTGCTACTAACACTCAGCTGATTGCAAGTTTAAATAATTTGAGCAGCAATATTTCTATGATGGGAGCTCAGCAAGTAACCTCCAGCTCGGGGACCACGACCCCTATCCAAACGCCAGTAACCTCCCCTGTTCGGCGTTCCTCAAGAGCACGTGCCAGTGAGCCAGCACCCAGCACACACAAGCGAAAAAAATAACAACAATCTTTTTGGAAAAATAAATACAAAAATTTGTCTAAAAAACACATTCCTGTGTCCGTCTCCAAAATTTATGAAGCTGGTCTGTATGTATGTATGTATGTTTTTCCAGGGTAATGACTGTAAATGTTTTGTTAGCATCAACTAAGCACAATGGACACACCACTATAAACAACAAACAGTAAGTAACAAAACACACAATAGAAAGTAGAGCAAAGTGTTTAGTGAAGGATAATTACAGCATAATAAAACTGACCTGTAAAATATCGCAGGATCACTTCTTGACGTACCTGCCTCCCTACATTTGTACTCACACTGTCACCAGATGGATCTAACTCCTCTGCTTGCTGACTGCTTTCTCCCTCACCATGTGCCAGATGTTGACTTAAACACAGATTATGGAGAAAACAGCAGCAGAACACAATTCGAGTCACCTTTGAGGGACTATACAACAAAAGGCCACCAGATTTATCCAGACACCGAAAACGTGACTTCAGCACCCCAAAACATCTTTCTATCACATTCCGCGTAGCCTTATGTGCATGATTATAACTGTGTTCAGCAGGAGAATCAGGTTGGGACAATGGAGTAAGGAGCCAAGAGTAGCAGCCGTAACCCCCATCACCTGAAAAACATATATAGTCAACATTAGGACATATGTTAGATTATTCTTTCACCTCCTCCAAACTCTAGGTTGTGGTTAAAAGACAGACACACAAAACATTTTCAACATACCCAACAGCCAGCCATCAGGCATTTGTCCCTCCTCAAATTTCTCGAAGAGCGATGACTGACTGAGGATGAAGGAGTCATGGCAGGCACCAGGGTAACCTGCAACAACACTCATAATTTTTAAATTTGCATCACAGACCACCTGGACATTAGTTGATTGATCCATATGCCTATTAGTATATATATACTGGCGGCCCTTAGGTGATCTCAGCTGAACGTGTGTGCAATCTATGGCCCCCAGCACATTGGGCATGCCAGCAAGCTCATAGAAAGCTACCCTGACAGCACTCCACTCCGACTCCTCAGTAGGGAAGCAGATTGAGGCTTTAATGTGTGGCTCCAACACATCCAAAACCTGAGTGGACATTAAAGAAGCTAAGGTGAGTGTCATGTTAGGTATTCTCTACAATACTGTGGTGTTTCAACTTACACAAGCAACACTTAGCCATAACCGCATATGTATTTTTATACTCACCTGCATCAAATATCTTGAAAAGGTGGGCTGTGAGATCCCAATGACGTCGCCTGCCACAGCCTGGAAGCTCCCAGTAGCCATAAAGTGTAACACAGCCAGGAGTTTGTGTAGGCCTGAGACAGAGCGAGAGCGTGCTGTCTCAGGGTCTATGCCCAGTTTGACAAGGTCATACAGGTGGAAAATGTTGTTTCGATTTAGGCGGAACATCTGTATGACCCTATCATCGGACAATGCATTTAAGTTTAAACGCCCTCTAAATAAACGAGGCTGGCGCAGCCTCCGCGGTACCTGGACAACCTGTTGGCCATGTTCACTTACCTGGTCCTGATTCCTGGAAGCCTCATGGAGCAGTCTAACGTATCCCACAGCCAACAAAAAACCATTGCCACACACCACAGCCGCCATTTCAGAGTGAGAGAAGTTCAGAATGTGCCTGAAACACTTTTATAGGCCCAAAAAATCAGCTGTGAGTAATGGATAATTAAGTACACATGTAAACGCGGTTTCCAAAGGCTGGCGCGTTTTTTTTTTAGGAAAAAAAATGCGAATCGTAATTTTTCGCGGCCGCGAAAGCATTTTCGCGGCAGCAAATACAATTACGAATGGTTAGTAAATGACCGAGATTCATATCTAAACAGGCGTAATTTGACCGATGGTGTATTCATTCGTAATTTTGTACTTGGACTTGCAAAAAAATACGAATGCCCTCATCACTGCCGTGATTACTGTTTAGTAAATGACCGAGATGCCACTTTGAAGAAAAAACGCCATCTCGGTCAAAATCGGGAGCTTAGTAAATATACCCCTATGTATTTACTTGTTGCTTACTGCGAATAGGCCTTGGGATTCGGTACTTCATTCTGCCATTCCGGACCTAGCAGTAAGACTGGAGTCAGTTGTTTCACCTGCTGGGGTTCTTTTGCTATTCTGTGAACCCAGCAGGTTTGCGGCTGTACTCTCAGACCTGCTTGCTTAATCCTCCCTCACTGTGCAGGACGTCCAGGTGTCAGTTTAGTGGCAGTAAGCTGAACCTGTGCCCTGCAAGTGGGGGTTAGGATTGTGGATACTCTCCTTGTGTCTATATTTCTATCTCTGACCAAGGAGTTTATTCCCACACCCGTTAGTAACCCTTTGGGGTTTTTTCTGTTGCTCTTAGCAACATCATTTCAGGTGCTCCACATGTTAAATCACTACACATCGCTTCATTGTCCGCTCTATTCCATCTGAGCATTCCTGACACTAGGGAGACACCCAATTCCTGAGCCTTTGGGCTTCTCCGTTCACTTTGTGTTTATTAGTTATTCCATCTCCTCCTTTGTATGTTATGTTATACTGTCTGTGAGTTCGTTTGCTTCGCTTCCCTCTCTATTCAGACACCGGTATACTCCTGTTAGCACTGGTGTGCGTAACATATTCAGCAGCCCTACTCCTGTTGAAATTTTGTGGGAATATGGAGCATACCCCTCAAAATACTTTGCAACAGGTGGTCGATCAGGTGCAGGTACTGACTCGACAATTTAATGAGATGTCCATTAAAATGAACACCCCGCAGGCCGCTAGCGGAGCTCCCGCAGCAGCAGCGGCAAGTTCAGGGGTTAAGGAGCCGAAAGTAAATCTCCCGGATCGTTTTTCTGGAGATCGCTCGCAGTTCTTTTGTTTCAAGGAGAGCTGTAAGCTATATTTCAGGCTTAGGCCCCAGTCTTCTGGGTCGGAGATTCAGCGGGTGGGCATGGTGATTTCCTTGCTACAAGGAGACCCACAGGTCTGGGCATATGGGTTACAGCCTGACTGTCCGTCGCTTAAAAGTGTTGATGTTTTTTTTACGGCACTGGGCATTTTGTATGATGACCCTGACAAGATGGCTTCAGCCGAGGCTCAGATTACGGTTCTTAAGCAAGGGCGACGGCCAGCTGAGGTTTATAGTACGGAGTTTCGGAGGTTGGCTCATGATACCCAGTGGAATGACCCAGCCCTGAGAAACCAGTACCGAAGGGGCCTTTCTGACCAGATAAAGGACCAACTGGTACAATATCCCTCGCCTGATAGCTTAGATCAGCTCATGCAGTTATCCATCCGGGTGGATAGACGGCTGACAGAGCGTAGGCTTGAAAGGGAGACCGCAGTTTCCTTTTTTCCCAAGGGAACCTCAGACTCTGAGGAATATTCCGAGGAGCCTATGCAGATTGGGGCTACCCGCCTCTCCTCGCGTGAGAAGACGCGGAGGAGACAGCAGGGTTTGTGTTTGTACTGTGGGAATAAAGGTCATGTTGTAGTATCATGCCCAGAAAAACTGGAAAACTTCAGGGCCTGAGGGTGATGGGAAATATCCTGTCAGGCCAGAAGTCAGAATTTCCTAAAAATACTTTTCTCATTCCGGTGACTTTGGAGATCCTCGGTCAAACTGTCAAGACTGAGGCTTTTGTTGACAGTGGGGCCGATGGGGTTTTCATGGACCGTCAATTCGCCCTGGAACACTCTGTTCCCTCAGTACCTTTGGCATCAGAGATTGAGATCTGTGGTTAAACGGGGAACCATTGTCCCAGGGTAAAATTACCTCCTGCACCAGCCAAATTCCTTTGTTTATTGGAGCCACACACTCTGAAAAATTGTCTTTTTATGTGACTGTCTGTTCTTTTGCCCCATTGGTTTTGGGGTTACCCTGGTTAAGGGCCCATAACCCTCAATTTGACTGGGTCTCTGGAGAGATTCTTAGTTGGGGTAGTGATTGTTTCAGGAGTTGCTTGAGCCTTCCAGTCAGGCTCTCGCAGCTAAGTTTGCCAGGATTGCCAGGATGTTATGCAGATTTTGCGGATGTGTTCTCCAAAAAAGTTGCGGAGGTACTACCTCCCCATCGCCCCTATGACTGTGCCATTGATTTGTTGCCGGATGCTAAGCTTCCCAAGAGCAGGTTGTACTCCCTGTCACGTCCTGAGACTCAGGCTATGGCAGAGTACATTCAGGAGAACTTGGCTAAGGGATTTATCAGACCCTCACAGTCCCTAGTTGGGTCGGGGTTCTTTTTCGTGGGTAAAAAGGACGGTTCGTTGCGACCCTGCATCGACTTCAGGGAATTGAACCGTATCACGATTAAAAACTCGTACCCACTGCCTCTCATTTCGGTTTTGTTTGACCAGCTTCGTACTGCCACCATTTTTTCTAAGATTGACCTACGCGGTGCTTACAATCTAATCCGAATAAGAGAGGGGGATGAATGGAAGACTGCCTTTAATACCCACTCAGGGCATTATGAATATTTGGTGATGCCTTTTGGGCTCTCTAATGCCCCGGCAGTCTTCCAGGAATTCATGAACGATGTGCTCAGGGAATATTTGGATAGATTCTTAGTTGTTTATCTAGATGACATCCTAATCTTCTCTCATTCCCTGGAGGAACATCGGAAGCATGTACGCTTAGTCCTCCAGAAACTCAGAGACCACCAGCTTGGGGCGAAGCTGGAGAAGTGCGAGTTTGAAGTCCAGCAAATCGCATTTTTAGGGTATATTATCTCCTCAGAAGGTTTCCAAATGGAGGGTTCTAAGGTACAGGCAGTCCTGGATTGGGTGCAGCCCACTAGTTTGAAGGCGCTTCAGCGTTTTCTGGGCTTTGCGAATTTTTATAGACGTTTTATCGCTGGATTTTTGTCTATAGTGGCCCCCTTGGTGGCACTCACTAAGAAAGGGGCGGATGTTGCTCACTGGTCTTGTGAGGCCAAAGCGGCCTTTGCCCGTCTCAAAAGGGCATTTGTCTCGGCCAAGGTGCTGCGACACCCAGATCCAGAGCGTCCTTTTGTGGTAGAAGTGGATGCCTCTGAGATAGGTATTGGGGCAGTGCTCTCTCAGATGGGGGTGTCTGATAATCGCCTTCATCCCTGTGCTTACTTTTCCCGTAAATTTTCGTCTGCCGAGATGAATTATGATGTGGGTAACCGGGAATTGTTGGCCCTTAAAGGAAGTTTGTGGTCTCAATTCTCACTGACCATAAGAATCTGGCATATTTAGAGTCAGCGAAGCGGCTCAATGCCAGGCAGGCACGATGGGCTTTGTTTTTTGCTCGCTTTAATTTTTTGATAACATATCGCCCTGGGTCAAAAAACATCAAGGCTGATGCGCTCTTGCGGAGTTTTGCTCCAGTTCAAGAGACCACCGAGGAGCCATTGCCCATTGTGTCCCCATCATGTATTAAAGTGGGCATTACCCAGGACCTCTTATCATTAGTCCTTAGAGCACAGGAGCAGGCTCCTCCAGACCTTCCGGTAGGTCTCTTGTTTGTGCCTCCTAGGTTAAGACAGCGAGTGTTCCTGGAATTCCATGCCAAGAGGTCGGCAGGGCATCCGGGTATTGCCAGAACTCGGGAGTTGCTGTCTAGGGCGGTGTGGTGGCCCTCGGTGGCTAGGGATGTGGATCAGTGGGTTCGGGCATGTGACGTTTGTGCCCGAAATAAAACTCCTAGAGGAGTTCCTGTCGGCCCATTACATCCACTCTCTATTTCGTCTAAGCCATGGACCCACATTTCCATGGATTTTGTGGTGGGCTTGCCCAAATCCTCGGGGATGACAGCCATTTGGGTTGTCGTTGACAGGTTTTCGAAGATGGCGCATTTCGTTCCACTGATTGGGTTGCCATCGGCCAGACGCCTGTCTGAGTTATTTATGCAGCATGTTGTGCGCCTCCACGGGTTGCCACTTGATGTGGTCTCTGACCGTGGATCCCAGTTTGTGGCCAAATTCTGGAGGGCATTTTGTTCTGATCTCCAGATTTCTGTGAGCTAGTCGTCAGGTTACCATCCACAGTCTAATGGGCAGACTGAGAGGGTGAACCAGTCCTTGGAGCAGTTCCTCAGGTGTTATGTCTCCAAGTGTCATACTGACTGGGTTGCTCATCTGTCCATGGCGGAGTTTGCCTATAACAACGCGGCTCACTCTGCTACAGGGATCTCTCCCTTCCTTTGTGTGTATGGGCATCATCCTAAGGCCAATTCTTTTGACCCCCTGGATTCCACGTCTGGTGGTTCCTCTGTTGTTTCGGTCCTTAGGGGTATTTGGAGGAAAGTGAAGAAAGCCCTTGTGTCTGTGTCATTAGTGACCAAAAGGGTTTTTGATAAGCGGAGAAGACCCTGCAGCTTCAAATTAGGAGACTTCGTCTGGTTGTCCACCAAGAATTTGAAGTTGAGACAGCCATCTCATAAGTTTGGCCCCCGGTTCATCGGCCCTTATAAGATCACCAGGGTTATCAATCCGGTGGCATTTCAGTTAGATCTGCCACGTTCATTGGGTATCAATAAAACATTTCTTTGTTCCCTTTTAAAACTGGCGGTTAGTAATCCTTCTTCCAGTGGAAGACCTTCTCCTCTTCTGATACGGGGTCAGAGGGAGTTTGTGGTTGAAAAGGTTCTTGACTCCAAGATGGTTCGGGGTCGGCTGTCATTTTTGGTGCACTGGAAGGGGTATGGCCCGGAGGAGCGGTCGTGGGTGCGCAGTTGTGATCTTCATGCCCCAAGACTGATACGCTCTTTCTTCTCGCAGTTCCCCGATAAACCCGGTGGTAGGGGTTCTTTGACCCCTCGTCAGAGGGGGGGTACTGTTAGGATCTCCTGCTCTGTGCTGCCACGTCGCCATGGCAACCGGGAGGCAAGTGTTAGCGAAGTAACCTGAGCGCAGCTGATACTCCGGTCCGGGTTTTTACTGTGTAGTGGTTACAGGCTCTGTGCACGGCAGGGAATCCGGCGCTGGTTTTGTGCTCATAGTCTGTGAGGTCTGAGTGGGGCGTGGACAGCACCTGCTATATAAACCATCCTCTTAGGCTAGGCAAATGCTGCTGAATCTTTGTTTGTTAGTCAGTTCCAGAGAGTTAGCTAGTACTGTGTGACTTTGTATTTACTTGTTGCTTACTGCGAATAGGCCTTGGGATTCGGTACTTCATTCTGCCAATCCGGACCTAGCAGTAAGACTGGAGTCAGTTGTTTGACCTGCTGGGGTTCTTTTGCTATTCTGTGAACCCAGCAGATTTGCGGCTGTACTCTCAGACCTGCTTGCTTAATCCTCCCTCACTGTGCAGGGCGTCCAGGTGTCAGTTTAGTGTCAGTAAGCTGAACCTGTGCCCTGCAAGTGGGGGTTAGGATTGTGGATACTCTCCTTGTGTCTATATTTCTATCTCTGACCAAGGAGTTTATTCCCACACCCGTTGGTAACCCTTTGGGGTTTTTTCTGTTGCTCTTAGCAACATCATTTCAGGTGCTCCACATGTTAAATCACTACACCTCGCTTCATTGTCCGCTCTATTCCATCTGAGCATTCCTGACACTAGGGAGACACCCAATTCCTGAGCCTTTGGGCTTCTCCGTTCACCTTGTGTTTATTAGTTATTCCATCTCCTCCTATGTATGTTATGTTATACTGTCTGTGAGTTCGTTTGCTTCGCTTCCCTCTCTATTCATACACCGGTATACTCCTGTTAGCACTGGTGTGCGTAACAAATACTTACTAAACATTGGTGGACACCACGTTATCTTATAGGGTGATATTGCATATTATTACCAGTTATTTATATATAGGGAACACATATTCCGCAGCGCTTTACAGAGAATATTTGGCCATATACATCAGTCCCTGCCCCAGTGGAGCTTACAATCTATATTCCCTATCACATGTACACGCACACCAGTATATTTTTGGATTGTGGGAGGAAACCGGAGTACCCGGAGGAAACCCACGCAGGTGCAGGGAGAATATACAAACTCTACACAGTTAGGGCCATGGTGGGAATCGGCCCCATGACCTCAGTGCTGTGAGGCAGTAATCCTGACCATTACACCGTCTGTACTGGATTTCCATTCTATATCTATGTACCAAAACCACAGGCAGCTTGTGAGGTCAGACAGTAATGGTGTTTGGACTGTCCATTGCCCCCTGTATGTTCATCCAAGTCATGGAGAAGACTGTGTCACACATCAGTGGATTGCTCATTACATAACGTATCCAGACAACATCATTTTAGTGGATCTGTATCACTGATGAGGTTTTGTCTCATGGTGCCAAAGTCCATTGTGATTCCATTATATGTGATTCCATTCCTGGGGCTTGAAGTATATACCGCTACATTCTCTCTGGCAGTGCTTCCGAGGAAGTAGCAGGAGTTTGTACAGAGAAACCCCCAAGGCTTGCACTCCATTGTCTGTAATGAATCAGAATGAAAAACAATTGTCACCAGGTTTTCAGGATGTACCGCTCCAATGAGGAGAATCCCAGGATCTCTGAGGGTCTTTACATCACACCTGCTACACCTGCCTCTGACACAATGCGCATTACAAGAGATGTAGTGGTGCAGTCCTTTTTTGGCCTCCTCCACATACTCTTTTAATTTTCCCTCCCTTTATGAGCTTTACAACCATCTCTTGCAGGACTGGAAAGGTTTATTTCAAGAAAAAAGTGGTGAGAGAAGTCACCGCTACACGTATCTGTTACGACTAGGAGTGGCAAGAATTGTCACGGAAGATATTCGTTCCAAGTCAGAGTCAAGGGGTTTCCATTCAACTGTGGTTTTCCAAGTCAACAGGATGGTGGGAAACCCCTTCTATATATAAATGGAAATACTGAAGATCTGGGGTTGGGTTGTGCAGAAATAAATATGTTATAATAATTACAATATATTTACCAGAAGAACCCAATGCACTACTTTGTACTTGATATCTCGCTAGAAGACTTCCTTGGTTTGAGTGGCACTAATTACAATATCATCACAATATAGAACATGTCTTTGGGAGTCCAGACCAGGCAAATGGTGGGTGAGAGACAAACTCTTTTATTATATATAAACACAAACAGTACACAATAAGTGAAACAAAATGCGACAATACAATGGGGATTACCACACTGTAACTTACACCCACCTATACCTCACCAGCATCTTCATCCAAGTTACTGCAATATCAGCTGTGGAGCCATGCTAGTCAATCCTCTAACCATGTGGTATGAACTGGGCTCAATGTCTTCCTACTTTTGGAAGGCAGTGGCACGCAAGGAATTTTAAAGTCTGAGGTGGCTTTGATGTCCATACAGGCACAAAACTGGATCAGTCCAACAGGAGTTGTGACTTCTAGTTGGGATTTTCCTGAAGTCCACCCTCTGCCCTGTATCTGATTTTTGAAAACACCTTTCTCACTTTCAGACACCCTGTAGTGTAGGGCTCCAGCATGTCTGCTAAAGCAATATGCTATTCTGTAGGACATTGGCTGCTTGTGTATGGATGCAATACAAGAATTGTTAAACACAGTTTGGATGAGAAGAGGTGCATCATAAAGATTGTAAGCTCCCCTAGGTCAGGGAATGTTGTGTATACTAAATAAATGTTAATAAATAAATATGTGGAACTATAGAAGAAGGGAACTCAGTAACACCGTTGGCAGGAATGAAAGCCCAACAAAAACTGACTTGATTTTGGCTGCAGGGCCGACAACAGACTACACACTACACTACCCAAATACAGGGTTGTAGGCAGCTCTTCTCATAGGAACGTTACAAAAGGTAATTTATTAATGCTGACTAATAGGAGAGGGTTTTCCATCTCATATTGTTTCACTTATTGATCGGTAACCAGGGCTCTAGGATGACAATAACAGAAACCAAATAAAATAAAACACGATCAACAGCTCCAAGAACTCAGATCATGTTACACAGTATTAGTCAGTTCTGTCCAAGAACACGCGTGACCAACCTCTCCACATGCGACTAGTATAATGGTGTAGGGATAAATATGGGGACACATGGGTGCTAAGTCAGAGCTGCACGCAGATCCCTATGTTTTGGTGGACAGTGCGCAGAACTCTGTGGTGCTCCCGCCAACTGCTGCATTTGTTATCAACTTTTGATATTGCTGACTGATAATACTGTACAGCAGTGATTTTCAAACTTTTTTTACTCGCGGCACACCGAACAATATTTTAAAATTGCCAAGGTACACCATCAGTTCCCCACAGAAAAACAAAGCAAACACACATTGGCCCTCACAGTGAAAAAAAAATCCACACATACATTGGCCAACACAGAAAAAAACAATCACATTGCTCCCCACTTAAATCATGTTGCTTACACATAAATCAATCACATTTCTCCCCACATAAATCCTATTGCTCTCCACATGAATTATTCACATTATTCCCCCCCATAAATCCTTATTCTCCCCACATAAATCCTATTGTACCCCACAGGAGAAATAAAATAACAAATATTAGCTCCTACCGGTCAGCTGTCCTCCTTCCTGGCCCTCAGTGGCGGGGGTTGTTCATAGTGGATTGCTGCGAATACTGAGCAGTGGGCGGTCGGGCAGGTGTGGATGTGGGTGGGCAAGGAGAGCTGTGTATGCAGGCAGGTACTGGAAGATGTGTATGCAGGCGAGTGGGCTGCTGGGCGGTGAGACGCAGCGGCCGTGACCTATGATATCACACCGCGGCGTCTTCAAGGCTTTGGTCACGGCCGGAGCACGACTGATCCTCTAAGAAGAGCCCGGGCCAACAGTTTACTCTGAAGGTGCAGGAAGCTGCTCTGGCTTCGCGGCACACCTTGCAACTGGTCGCGGCACTCTAGTGTGCCACGGCACACTGGGTGAAAAAGCCTGCTGTACAGCTTCATCCTGTGCTATTCACTAACTTCTGTGATAGTGCTACTAGGAGAGCGGAACACAACCACATAAGCGGTCAATCATAGGGGCCTATTTATTAAGGTAAACTAGCCTTAAAGTTAGCGCCAGTTAAATTGCAGATTCCCAGACAGGTGGCGTAGACATGAGACATGGCCAAACACGCAGTATGATTACATTTTATTTAGCAGAGTTCAGGCCGATTTCTTACAACTTTAATAAAGCCCCTTTATATGCCACTAAGGCCCCCTGTGGCACTTTATGTGTCATTGGCTCCACATTCCCCTTTATATGTCATCAGAGCCACTTCCTGTCCCTCTATGTCTTCAGAGCCACTTCCTGTCCCTCTATATAGCATCAGAGCCACTTCCTGTCTCTCTATATGTCATAAGAGCCCCTTCCTGTCCCTCTATATGTCACCAGAGCCACTTCCTGTCCCTCTGTATGTCATCAAAGCCACTTCCTGTCCCTCTATATGTCATTAGAGCCACTTCCTGTCCCTCTATGTCTTCAGAGCCACTTCCTGTCCCTCTATATGTCATCAGAGCCACTTCCTGTCTCTCTATATGTCATCAGAGCCACTTCCTGTCCCTCCATATGTTACCAGAGCCACTTCCTGTCCCTCTATATGTCATCAGAGCCACTTCCTGTCCCTCTATATGTCATCAGAGCTACTTCCTGTCCCTTGATGTCACCAGAGACACTTCCTGTGCCTCTATATGTCATCAGAGCCACTTCCTGCCCCTCTATATGTAATTAGAGCTACTTCCTGTCTCTCTATATGTCACCAGAGCCACTTCCTGTCCCTCTATATGTCATCAGAGCCACTTCCTGTCCCTCTATATGTCATCAGAGCCACTTCCTATCCCTCTATATGTCATCAGAGTCACTTTCTGGCCCTCTATATGTCACCAGAGCCACTTCCTGGCCCTCTATATGTCATCAGAGCCACCTAATTGTTCCTTTATACAGTATGTCATCAAATTCACCCCATGCCCCTTATATCATCAGAGCTCCATGATGTTGCTTTATATGTCATGAGAGCCCCTGTGGCACTTTATATGCCATCTGTTTCACATTTATAGGCTATGAGAGGGGGAAATAGCCAGACGGCAGTCAGTGAATGCTGCCGGAAAGTGAACCCACTACTGAGCAGAGGAGAGGGGTAAGAGCAGATGTCAGACATTGGGCAGTACCCAATTACCCGCAGTAAATTACTGCGGGTAATTGTATCGCCGAGAGCTATCCAATTAGCCCCGATAAGCCAGCGCTTATCCCTGATTCCGGCACTTATCATTGATTATGCTTCATGTGCCTCAGGTCCGCGATAAGTGGCAAGAAAATACATAGCTCCGTGGCTATTCGTGTGACCTATGTATTATTGGACAAAAAGCGGGAGTTTTTCCGTACAACCTAATTGAATAAAGCTGATAAAAATATGCAAAAAACATCAGTTTTTCACAGCCGTAGCACTATCGCAGGTAATTGGATACCTACCATTGCTTGAATGGCCCAGCACCTCCTCTAGGGATCTGGTCCAGACTATTATACATATGTTACATTATACTGCACATAGTGTATTTTCTACAGAGCATTCCCATTATTAATCTGGTACGTTATCATGCATGCACAATAAGTATTTACTATATGTATTAATCAAGCAGCCCAGACCATGCACTCTCTAATGGTTACCCAAGCCTCTATAGTGGCTGGCCACACTCCTAAACATGAGCTGCTACCACTACATTCCCCCGAAGGGCCCATCATGCCCTAGTCCAACACTGTATATATATATCAGTCTTCTGGACATGAACCGTCCTGGATTACTAACAATCTGGACTCCGGACAAATGTCCTGAGTAATCCCAGACAGGTGACAACCCTAACGAGCCCGTTAAACATGCACTCACACTCATTTCTCTAACGTCCTAGTGGATGCTGGGAACTCCGTAAGGACCATGGGGAATAGCGGGCTCCGAAGGAGGCTGGGCACTCTAGAAAGATCTTAGACTACCTGGTGTGCACTGGCTCCTCCCACTATGACCCTCCTCCAAGCCTCAGTTAGATTTCGTGCCCGGCCGAGGTTGGATGCACACTAGGGGCTCTCCTGAGCTCTTAGAAAGTTATAGTCTTAGAATTTGTTATTTTCAGTGAGACCTGCTGGCAACAGGCTCACTGCAGCGAGGGACTAAGGGGAGAAGAAGCGAACTCGCCTGCTTGCAGCCGGATTGGGCTTCTTAGGCTACTGGACACCATTAGCTCCAGAGGGATCGACCGCAGGCCCAGCCTTGATGTTCGGTCCCGGAGCCGCGCCGCCGTCCCCCTTACAGAGCCAGAAGCAAGAAGATGGTCCGGAAAATCGGCGGCATGAAGACTCTGTCTTCACCAAGGTAGCGCACAGCACTGCAGCTGTGCGCCATTGCTCCTCTCACACACTTCACACTCCGGTCACTGAGGGTGCAGGGCGCTGGGGGGGGCGCCCTGAGGCAGCAATAAAAACACCTTGGCTGGCTAAAATACCTCAATATATGGCCCCAGGGGCTATATATGAGGTAAATACCCCTGCCAGAATTCCATAAAAAACGGGAGAATAGGCCGCGAAAAAGGGGCGGAGCCTATCTCCTCAGCACACTGGCGCCATTTTTCCCTCACAGCTCGGCTGGAGGGAAGCTCCCTGGCTCTTCCCTGCACAGTAAGAAGGAAAAGAGAGGGGGGGCATTAAATTTGGCACTGTATACAGTATATTATATAAAAGCTATTAGGGACATAACTCAGTTAGTCCCTGTATATATATAGCGCTCTGGTGTGTGCTGGCATACTCTTACTCTGTCCCCCCAAAGGGCTTTTGTGGGTCCTGTCCTCGTTTAGAGCATTCCCTGTGTGTCTGCGGTGTGTCGGTACGGCTGTGTCGACATGTTGAATGAGGAGGCTTATATGGTGACAGAACAGAGGCCGATATATGTGATGTCGCCCCCTGTGGGGCCGACACCAGAGTGGATGGATAGGTGAAAGGTATTAACCGACAGTGTCAACTCCTTACATAAAAGGGTGGATGACGTAACAGCTGTGGGACAGCCGGCTTCGCAGCCCGCGCCTGCCCAGGCGTCTCAAAGGCCATCAGGGGCTCAAAAACGCCCGCTCTCTCAGATGGCAGACACAGATGTCGACACGGAGTCTGACTCCAGTGTCGACAAGGTGGAGACATATACACAATCCACTAGGAACATCCGTGACGTGATCCCGGCAATAAAAAATGTGTTATACATTTCTGACTTTAACCCAAGCACCTCTAAAAATGGGTTTTAGGTTTGGGGAGAAAAAACAGGCAGTGTTTTGTTCCCCCATCAGATGAATAAATGAAGTGTGTGAAAGCGTGGGTTCCCCCGTTAAGAAACTGGTAATTTATAAAAAGTTACTGATGGCGTACCCTTTCCCGCCAGGTGGATAAGTTACGCTGGGAGATATCCCCTAGGGTGGATAAGGCGCTCACACGTTTGTCAAAAAAGGTGGCACTGCCGTCTTAGGATACGGCCACTTTAATAGGTACCTGTTGATAAAAAACAGGAGGCTATCCTGAAGTCTGTATTTACACACTCAGGTACTAGACTGAGACCTGCAGATAGTGCTGCTGCAGCGTGGTCGGTGACCCTGTCAAACAGGGATACTAGTTGGCAAACATAAAAACATATTAAAGACGTCGTCTTATATATGGGGGATGCACAGAGGGATATTTTGCCGGCTGGCATCCAAAATAAATGTAATGTCCATTCTGTCAGGAGGGTATTAGAGACCTGTCACTGGACAGGTGATGCTGACTTAAAAAGCGCATAGAGAGCCTTATAAGGGTGAGGAATTATTTGGGGATGGTCTCTGGGACCTCGTATCCACAGCAACTGCTAGGAAGAAATAATTTTACCTCAGGTTTCCTCACAGACAAAGGTACAGTCCTTTCGGCTTCAGAAAAGCAAGCGGGTCAAATGGCGCTTCCTTTCTGTACAGAGACAAGGGTAGAGGGAAAAAAGCTGCACCAGTCAGCCTGTTCCCAGAATCAAGATTCTTCCCCCGCCTCCTGTGAGGCCACACCATGACGCGGGTGCTCCACAGGTGTAGCCAGGTACGGTGGGGGGCCGTCTCAAATATTTCAGCAATTAGTGGGCTCGCTCACAGGTGGATCCCTGTTTCTTTCAAGTAGTATTTCAGGGGTACAAGCTGGAATTCGAGATGTCTCCCCCCAGCCGTTTCCTAAAATATGCCTTGCTGACAACTCCCTCAGGCAGGGAGGCTGTGCTAGAGGCAATTAATAAGCGGTATTCCCAGCAGGTAATACTCAAGGTGCCCCTACTTCAACAAGGACGGGGTTACTATTCCACACGGGTTGGGGTACCGAAACCGCATGGTTCGGTGTGACCCATTTTATATTTAAAATCCTTGAACACAAAAATTCAAGTTCAAGATGGAATCGCTCGGGGCGGTTATTCCAAGCCTGGACGAGGGGGATTACATGGTATCCTGGGACATCAAGGATGCTTACCTGCATGTCCCCATTTACCATCCTCGCCAGGAGTACCTCAGATTTGTGGTACAGGATTACCATTACCAAGTCCAGACACTGCCGTTTGGACTGTACATGGCACCGAGGGTGTTTTATCAAGGTAATGGCCGAAATGTTGATACTCCTTCAAAAAAAGGGAGTTGTAATTATCCCGTACTTGGACAATCTCGTTATAAGGGCGAAGTCCAAGGAGCAGTTGGTAGTCGGGGTAGCACTATTTTGGAAAGTGCTACAACAGCATGGTTGGATTCTAAACAGTCCAAAGTCACAGCTGGTTCCTATGACACGTCTACTGTTCCTGGGGATGGTTCTGGACATAAACCAGAAATAGTGTTTCTCCCGGAGGAGAAAGCCAAGGAGTTGTCATCTCAAGTCAGAGACCTCCTGAAGCCAAAATAGGTAGCGGTGCATCATTGCACGCGAGTCCTGGGAAAAATGGTAGCTTCCTACGAAGCAATCCCATTAGGCAGGTTCCATACAAGAACTTTTCAGAGGGACCTGTTGGACAAGTGGTCCGGATCGCATCTTCCGATGCATAGGCTGATAACCCTGTCTCCAAGGACCAGGGTATCTCTACTGTGGTGGCTGCAGAGTGCCCATCTTCAAGAGGGCCGCAGGTTCGGCATACAGGACTAGGTCCTAGTGACCATGGATTCCAGCCTTTGAGGCTGGGAGGCAGTCACACAGGGAAGAAATTTCCAGGGACTTTGGTCAAGTTAGGTTATTTCCCTACACATAAATATTCTGGACCTGAGGGCCATTTACAATGCCCTGAGGCCGGCAAGGCCTCTGCTTCAAAACCAGCCGGTACTGATCCAATCAGACAACATCACGGCAGTCGCCCATGTAAACCAACAGGGCGGCACAAGAAGCAGGATGGCGATGGCAGAAGCCACAAGGATTCTCCGATAGGCGGAAAATCATGTGTTAGCACTGTCAGCAGTGTTCATTCCCGGAGTGGACAACTGGGAAGCAGATCTTCTCAACAGACACGACCTCCACCCGGGAGAATGGGGACTTCCTCCAGAAGTCTTCCAATAGGATTGTACACCATTGGGAAAGGCCACAGGTGGACATGATGGCGTCCCGCCTCAACAAAAAGCTATAAAAGATATTGCACCGGGTCAAGGGACCCTCAGGCGATAGCTATGGACGCTCTGGTAACACCGTGGGTGTACCAGTCGGTTTATGTGTTCTCCCCTCTGCCTCTCATACCAAAGGTACTGAGAATAATAAGAAGGCGAGGAGTAAGAACGATACTCGTGGATGGCCAAGAAGAGCTTGGTACCCAGAACTTCAAGAATTTATATCAGAGGACCCATGGCCTCTGCCACTCAGACAGGACCTGCGGCAGCAGGGGCCCTGTCTGTTCCAAGACTTACCGCAGCTGCGTTTATCGGCATGGCGGTTGAACGCCGGATCCTGAAGGAAAAGGGCATTCCGGAGGAAGTCATTCCTACGCTTACTAAAGCCAGGAAAGAGGTTACAGCAACTCATTATCACCGCATATGGCGAAAATATGTTGCATGGTGTGAGGCCGAAAGGGCCCCAACAGAGGAATTTCAACTAGGTCGATTTCTGCATTTCCTGCAAGCAGGAGTGACTATGGGCCTTAAATTGGGTTCCATTAAGGTACAGATCTCGGCTCTGTCGATTTTCTTTCAAAAAGAACTAGCTTCAGTACCTGAAGTTCAGACATTTATAAAAGGAGTGCTGCAGAGTCAGCCCCCGTTTGTGCCTCCTGTGGCACCTTGGGATCTCAACGTGGTGTTGAGTTTCTTAAAATCACATTGGTTTGAACCACTAAAAACCGTGGATCTGAAATATCTCACGTGGAAGGTGGTTATGTTATTGGCCTTGGCTTCTGCCAGGCGAGTATCAAAGTTGGCGGCTTTGTCTTGTAAAAGCCCTTATTTGATTTTCCATATGGATAGGGCAGAATTGAGGACTCGTCCCCAGTTTCTCCCAAAGGTGGTGTCAGCGTTTCACCTGAACCAGCCTATTGTGGTGCCTAGGCTACTAGGGACTTGGAGGACTCCAAGTTGCTAGACGTTGTCAGGGCACTGAAAATATATGTTTCCAGAACGGCTAGAGTCAGAAAATCTGACTCGCTGTTTATCCTATATGCACCTAACAAGCTGGGTGCTCCTGCTTCTAAGCAGACTATTGCTCGTTGGATTTGTAGTACAATTCAGCTTGCACATACTGTGGCAGGCCTGCCACAGCCAAAATCTGTCAATGCCCATTCCACAAGGAAGGTGGGCTCATCTTGGGCGGCTGCCCGAGAGATCTCGGCTTTACAACTTTGCCGAGCAGCTACTTGGTCAGGGGCAAACACGTTTGCTAAATTCTACAAATTTGATACCCTGGCTGAGGAGGACCTGGAGTTCTCTCATTCAGTGCTGCAGAGTCATCCGCACTCTCCCGCCCGTTTGGGAGCTTTGGTATAATCCCCATGGTCCTTACGGAGTTCCCAGCATCCACTAGGACGTTAGAGAAAATAAGAATTTACTCACCGGTAATTCTATTTCTCGTAGTCCGTAGTGGATGCTGGGCGCCCATCCCAAGTGCGGTTTATCTGCAATACTTGTACATAGTTATGGTTAACTAAATCGGGTTATTGTTGAGCCATCTGTTGAGAGGCTCTATTGTTTCATACTGTTAACTGTGTTTCATATCACGAGTTATACGGTGTGATTGGTGTGGCTGGTATGAGTCTTACCCGGGATTCAAAATCCTTCCTTATTGTGTACGCTCGTCCGGGCACAGTATCCTAACTGAGGCTTGGAGGAGGGTCATAGTGGGAGGAGCCAGTGCACACCAGGTAGTCTAAGATCTTTCTAGAGTGCCCAGCCTCCTTCGGAGCCCGCTATTCCCCATGGTCCTTACGGTGTTCCCAGCATCCACTACGGACTACGAGAAATAGAATTACCGGTGAGTAAATTCTTATTTTCTTAGCTGGGCGCATACAAAATTTCCCCTGAAGTAGGCACCATCCATTCATTGAGCTTGATTGGTGTAACTAATGCCAACTTCAGATTTCGTTAGCCCTGCTGCTCTTCAGGAGCAGCTATCTCAGAAATTGAGTAATACTGAATAGCTCCATTGGGTGCTGATAATGAATAGCCCCCATCTAGGGTACAAACAAGGTGGGTCTCCCACTCCAGACTCACTAAATATGTTTTATTGTTACTTTTGATAATAAGAAGACATCATAACAGGTGTTACCCACGGCGAGCACTTCTAGAATAGTAGCCGAGTGTTCATTATCATCAGGTCTTATTAGATCCGGATTGCACATGGTGTGAGGGTGCTAAGCTGCAGAGATGGCAATGGGAACCACAAGAAAAACTTATGTCCTACTCATACAGGAACATGAAACAATTCGCAATTCCCCAAGAGCCAGACATGCTCAAACCCCAGGGATCTTGACCCTTCCAACATCATATAGAACTATGGGGGTCATTCCGAGTTGTTCGCTCGTTGCCGATTTTCGCAACGGAGTGATTAAGGCGAAAATGCGCATGCGCATGGTACGCAGTGCGCATGCGCTAAGTATTTTAGCTAAAAACTCAGTAGATTTACTCACGGCATAACAAAGCTTTTCCATCGCTCTGCTGATCGTAGTGTGATTGACAGGAAGTGGGTGTTTCTGGGCGGAAACTGGCCGTTTTATGGGAGTGTGCGGAAAAATGCAGGCGTGCTAGTTGAAAACGCGGGAGTGGCTGGAGAAACGGGGGAGTGGCTGGGCGAACGCTGAGTGTGTTTGTGACGTCAAACCAGGAACGAAAAGGACTGAGCTGGTCGCAATGGCAGAGTAAGTCTGGAGCTACTCAGAAACTGCGGGGTAATCGTTACGAGAAAATTAGCGAAGCTTTCGTTCGCAATTCTGCTGTGCTAAGATACACTCCCAGTAGGCAGAGGCTTAGCGTGTGCAATGCTGCTAAAAGCAGCTAGCGAGCGAACAACTCGGAATCACCCCCTATAACTTATATTACAGAAGAAAGCGGTCAGTGCTGAAACGGCTACTAGCATCTTTAATAACAGAATATCCTGTAACAATGTAGTCACCAGGCCCGCCATCAAGGGGGACGGTAGGCACTCCAGTCCCAGGACGGACTGAGATGGGGCGATGGTGGTTGCAGTCAGGTTCAGGGGGTTAGGTCAGCTGCCGAGTGATTGGCTGCCGGTCCGTGAGCTCTGATTGGCTCAGGGCCGGCTCTGTCTGTAGTAAGAATGTGACCGCGGCTCTGTTCCTCCATGCCGTGGCTGCCTGCCGGTGCGCAGACAGGTAGTTGACCCAGCCCCCTGATCCTGACTGCAACCAGACAGTGACAGATGGGACAGTGTGTGTGGTGGGGGGAGGGCCCGCCTTGTGAGGGTCAGTCCCGGGCCCCATACTTTCTGATGGCAGCCCTGGTAGTCACTGAAGTTAAATGCAAACGAATACATCCAGAAATGTTTCTGCCATAACAGACAAGGAGCAAAGTTTTCAGCTAACTCCTGTTTCTTGGCAGTGGATGTAAGGCAGCGTGCGCGGAAATAATCAGACACCACAGAACAAGCTGTAATCCTTCCACTTCCCTGAAACAGCGGCTATTTCCTGATACTCGCAGATCCTCCTCCTTGTGGATGACACACGCAGAACATAATAGTAAAATCTTTCACTTCTCATCACCCACCAGGGTAATAAACGTTATTGGCAGCTGCTGATTGATTTCAGTTTGAACCCGTAACCCATCTGGAGGATAAGATGTTCACGGCAAAGCATTAATCTTGCATGGGGCAGCGCGCGATCCGAGCTCTCAGCAGTCACACCATCATCTCGCTCTGTGACATCACAGGCTGGGGAGCAGCCATTGGCCGGCTGCGCTGACAGCACATCCCCGGGGACTTATCATTTTCCTTCTCAGGTGCTGCAGATGCCGTTTACAAACAATCACATGCCTCGTGCACAGCGATGACTTACAGATTTACTATAAAGTGCACTGCTGATGTCACCTCTCCTCAGTCACATGACTGTACCGGCAGATGCTCAGCTAAAAGCCTGCATTCAATTATCTTTAATTAGTGATAATGCCTTTGCTCGACCTAATCTCAAATCAATGCTTCAGAGTTTTAACGACTTCACTGCCGGATCACCAGGGAGTGAGTTTGATCGGCAGAAAAGGAAAAAAAACTAAGCGCTTGGGTGAGAAGCACTGCACTTTGATTGTCAGCAGCCTCCTGATAAAGGGAATTGCCAGTCCCTTGAAACCAAAAACCAACCAACAAATAACAAGTGGCGCTTGACAATCAGATGAAATTAAAAAACATTTATTTGTATACAATGTGTAAAAATTACAACAAACTCCCGGGAGAATAAAATAATAATATAAATTTCACAGCAATAAAAATGTGCACTATTTTATAGCTTCATTATCAATTACTCAGAAAACCATTAGTAATAGGTGAACTTATTTGCAATGGCTTATTTGGTAACTGCGCCTGGGAAGTTTTCAGCTGTGTTAAGTTCACTAAATACACACAAAATTTTAATGAAAAAATGTATGTAACTAATGAATATTAAATCTGAACATGAGTCACTCACGGCTTTATATGCCAGAAGGAATTGCGTGCATCACAGATCCATTGCGGTGGATAACTGGTTAAACAGTGAATGAAAGAGTTACCTCCGCTGGGCAGGAGCCTGTTCTATCCTTACTCCCTGGTGTCGTCTCACCGATCCGTCAGGGACACACACCAGAGCCTCAGCGGGTATGATTGATGCTGCGCCGTGCAGGGAGCCCCAACAAGCCGTTTCAAGTGGTCCACGCTACCTCCGGTACCTCCGCACTTTGCAGACAGGAGGCTGTGTAGCTGGTGATCCGGAGTTTACCAGTCTGCGCCGGGCTGAGAAGGAGCGGCACCCGCTGCTTGCGCTTCCCCAGGTTACGTAGTCGGCTGTGGCCACGGGAACTGGAGCTGTCATGCAGGTGCTTCCGATGGTGATGATGAATTAACGGGCTCCTATGCACGGTTTAAAAGTTGAACAGCAGCTGATTACAATGTGGATCCTTGCAAAGAGAAAGCCTGTGTCCTTAACGCGTTTCAACGCCAGCAGGGCGTCTTTTTCGAAAGGCGCATGAAAAGTTTTGCAAGTGCATTAAGGGCCTGCCACTGCGACTTTATGCAAATACAGCCGCAAGCCCTTCCCAGGTGTGCATCCGTGCGTCTTAATGTGCAAGGACTGAGATGCCCACTTTGAGCATCTGGAATCAGGCCCTAATGGTGGATACACACCAGGTGATGTGCTCTATGAGCGACGTCGCCTAGTGTGTTCCCTTCCCTGCGGTGGCGGTCGACGGTAGAGCGTACACACTGAGCGATACAAAGACCATATCACTCAGTGACATCACGCAGCGTGCATGCAGCTTTTGGACGACAGTGAGCTGTCCTTGAGCTGCATGCACGGGCGACAGAGAGGGTCCTTTAACGACCCACGGGGCCGCACATCACCCGTCGACAGCGGCATATACTCTTGCCGAGAAAGCAAACAACGTCGCTCAGGAAGCATGAAAATGAGCGACATCTACCTTCTCACCAGGGGGTAAATTTACTAAGGTGGGAGTTTTTTAGAACTGGTGATGTTGCCCATAGCAACCAATCAGATTCTACATAACATTTGTCTAGCTGCTTCTAGAAGATAATAGATACAATCTGATTGGTTGTGATGGGCAACATTACCAGTTCAAAAATCTCCCACTTTAGTAAATTTACCCCCAGGTGTGTATGCACCTTAAGACTCAGACACAAAGGGGGAATTATAATCCTCATGAGGTCCAGCTGCTGACATTACTATTACAGCAGACGATATTTGCTAGTTTTCCTGCGCAGGTCCAAGGGGTACAAGGAAAAGTTTGCGAAGACTCTGGTCGCTCGACGGTCAAAGTGAGTACCCCCTAAGGGTATCCGTTTGGATGGTCGACCATGTTATGGTCGACAGTCATTAGGTCAACCACTATTGGTCGACACTGACATGATCGACATGGACACATGGTCGACACATGAAAATGGTTGACACATGAAAATGTCGACATGAGTTTTTCGCATTTTTTTTCTTTTGTGGAACTTTTCCATACTTTACGATCCACGTGGACTTCGATTAAAGTGAGCCATGCGAGGGGACGCGGTGCACTAATTGGGGTTCTCCGTCATTTTATGCAGAAAACACCACCCAAAAAAGTAAAAAAACTCATGTCGACCTTTTCATGTGTCGACCAGTTCCATGATTGACAGGCAGAGGCGGTCGTGAGGAGGGAGGGGGTGTGCCAATGGCATTAGAACACCGTTGGTGGGGCACGGTCTGCACAACCCAGGCATGTGTGGACCGTTGCGGGGGTGGGCCGCAGCAGCTGCATGACATCACACCCAGCCGCTGGCACGCAGAAAGCGGCGGGTAGCCGTCTGCCAGAGCAGCTGGTCTGCGCAGGCAGGGAGATTCTTGGCAGGTGCGAAAGCATCGCTGGCGTGCGATGCCTTTGCACCGGTGCGGGGGAGGGGGCAGGGCCTGACATGCGGGGCGGACTAGCCCTGTGCTGGGCGTACCCCCTGCCTGCCACAGAAACTGATCGCAGATGTGCTAAATTTATCACATCTACAATCATCTCTGAATCACCCACTATATTTGGCTATTATGTTCCATCCGAGGGATCCACATTACTCTTCAATTACTTGAGGAACTCTGCCAGGCCACAGAAGTGATAGCCACAGATCCACTGTCAGATTGGCCAACAAGACTAGGGTACAGATTTTCACTAATTCCACACATGGCGGTCCAACGTCCAATCAAACATCACTAGCCAAAAACGTGGGACCTCACAGCCTGGGGTTTGAGCAACTCATTCGATAAGATATTTATACAATGGGCAGCTAAAAAGAATGTGTCCTCACCGCAGCTTGTGTCCGGCACCCTCAGCTTCTTACAAGAAGGGTTGGAAAGGGCAATAAATACAGAATGCTGATCCCATTACTGGGGTCCAGTGGGGACTAGCCTGTAGTCTTACCTGCACTGAGGAAATGTTTGCTATTTATGCCCTTAGTTCTCCGCCTCCTCATGGGATCCGCTGCGCCCAATTACACAGTGAATAAATAAGCAAAACATGAAGACAGTGACTTACAGCTCAATACAATATAGGACAAGTACAGGGTATATAAACATAGCTGCGTCAGTAAACAGCACTGAAATAAGTATCAGGGAGGCAGAAAACCAAGGGAATTGGCGGGTCATTCCGAGTTGATCGCTAGCTGCCGTTGTCCGCTGCGTAGTGATCAGGGGAAAAAAAGGCTAATCTGTGCATGCGTATGTACCGCAATGCGCATGCGCGTCGTACGGGTACGAAGTCCTTTGTGGTTTTGCACTGGTTATAGCGACGATTCCAATTGCACAGCCGAATGCAAGGAGATTGACAGGAAGTGGGAGTTTCTGGGTGTCAACTGACCGTTTTCTGGGAGTGTTTGGAAAAACGCAGGCGTGGCCGGGCGTTTGCTGGGCGGGTATCTGACGTCATTACCGTGTCATTCATCGCAGCAATCATCGCACAGGATAAATAACTACAGGGCTGGTCTTGTTTTGCACAAAATGTGTTTGCAGGCGCTCTGCTGCACAGGCGTTCGCACTCCTGCAAATCGAAAATACACTCCCCCGTGGGCGGCGACTATGCGTTTGCACGGCTGCTAAAAACTGCTAGCGAGCGAACAACTCGGAATGACCGCTTGGTGCCGTCAAAGGGAGTATTGAAAAGAAGATTGGTAAAGTAAGAGACGTAAAAGCACATGAGGGAAGAGGGCCCTGCTTGTGAAAGCTTACAGTAACCTTTCTGTGCCACCGCCTGGCTGCACGTGGCACAAATCCAGGGGGATATCTGTAGAATCCCTTGTCTCTGCTGTGTGCCAGTTTACTAAACACCTGGATTGTGCACGTCCTTGCTATAAGGAATTTACAATGATAACTTCAATCCTGTGTACAGCGGGGTTCGGTATGACCGCCGGTCACCATACGGACATCGAAATTCTGGCTTGCAGATGGCCGGCAGGGGTGGCGAGAGGAACACAGACCTTTGCGGGCTCGGTGGTGAGCTGCGCTGCGCTCGCCACAAGTTATATTCCCACGAGTGGGAGTAGTCCCTGTTGGTCGGCATGCCGACTGTTGGAACTGTAAGGGAGCGGGATTCCAGCGTCGGTGATACTCCCTCCCGTACAGCCTTCCTGTGCTAAGCTCTCCTCTTGTTAGCTGTGCCGCAGGCCTCCTTCAGGCGGTAGATGTACACAGGAGTAATACATTTGCACAGAATGACGGGAAATACACGTGTGACTCTTGCATAACATTGGGAAACGGAACGGAACATCGTGTGAGTGGTTTCCCAGTCCAGCTGTTGTCCATACATGTGACAGAGCCTGTCAAAAATACTCAAAAATATATGTAGTACATAAAGTTATGGAACCATACAAGTGTTTATATGGTAAGCCTGTTTTTCTGTAGATTTTGCTACCAACAAAGACATAGGGGCTTCCCATAGTGCAGTCAAGGGACCGGGTCACTCCCTGTAAAAGCAACCAGTTGGCCTGTATAGGGCTTGTCTTTGCTATGGCAGAGGGACCTGACGCTCGTGGAAGGAAATGAGCCCACGCTGTCTAGCACTGGAACTGGTTGAAGATTTGCTGTTTTTTAATTGTTTATTTAGTTTATGGTTAATACTGTAGAAACTTTTTTTTTTCAATATTATTCAAAGTATAGATCAGAGCTGTAAGTAGGGTGATAGGAGATGTGCAGCCACAAGAATGCAAAGCCAACAGGGGGGGATGCTTCATGTTTACACTTGGTAGGCAGAGAAAATGCGTGCACAGTGACTCATGAAGTATACTATCACACTGGGTGCTGTGCAGCACAGAGCTCACTGGGGATACTTGCCTGGACTCTCCATCCACTGGAACTGCTTCAAGTCCATGGAGGACAAATAATAAGTTATAATAGGTACGGTGTCCATTAATAGGGTTAGACAATGATTTTGTGCTTATAATTTGCCAACCATGCCATCTTAGGGCTAGGCACAGGCTCAGTGGTTTGGCCACACTCCACATGCAATGGCTTCACTGTGACTGGCAGTGACTTCCTATTGGAAGTCCTACCTGCCAGTCACGCACAAGACAGGCAGTCCCATTGGGAGGGTTTTTTTTTTAACTCCGGGACTGCCAGACCAGGGTGCGAGTAGCAGAGAGCTGGCATCCTGTAGGAAGTCACTCCCTGTCTCATTGTCAGCCCTAGCCAGCTTCTATGGGCTGCAGCCGTTGCAGTCCATAGAAGCCGGGGGTTTGTGCATGCGCAGTCAAGCCTCCGATTGTGCGCATGTGTCGGTCCCAGTGCCATTCAGCTCTATTGTGAGGGGGCCAGGATCCAGGTGGCGGGGACCAAACAGCACCACATCAGGAAACATTGACCTGGAAACACGGCCAGCAGCAGCAGCGCCGCTCCACCACATATGGATTATAAGGTATCAAAACAATACTTAAATAGTATCTATATAATATTTCTGGATGGTCTTCCCTGCCCTTGTCATGTGCACACACGCAAGCCCCCCACGCACCTCCCACAGTTGCGATAGATGGGTGGGATAAGTGCCAGCGGAGAACAGGGCTGAGAAGGGAACCCTGCAACGTCAGTCGCACTACGTAGCCACCCGCTGTACGTATATACACACTTAGAAATGCTCTCTCATCTCATTATTTTTACTAAACATGACTAGAAATGTTATTAAAACAGATGACTCACTTTAACTTTCATTTCAGCAAGTTACTTACATTAGCTTATTTCACTAGGGAGATATAATGAAGGGTGAATCTTAATAATGATGATGGACACATGAAAGCAGTGGTAATTACTCTGCCGTACTCTATACTTAGTGTAGCGAAGGTAAGACAGCGAGTCTCCTGGGGAACCTGCGCACTGCACACTACAGCAGACATGATGGAAATGAAATGTTTATTTCCGCTTGTACATTTTCAGTATAGCGTATGTCATATCCATCTCTACACAGCGCGCAGACCCAGTCACATGCACCAGTGTTACCACAGCTCATATTTTGTTACAATTTGGTAGAAGAGCATCTATTAGGATTAATGTGAGGCGTACCTGACGCCCGTTACAATGACTTTCTCAATTCTCCTGTTCATTGTATTACATAACGCAGCTGTAGAAATACAGGGGCATAGTCATAATATAGACAGTGAAAACAGACAAAAAAAGATTGACATCAAAATGTCACTTATCGCAATGTCAGCGTGGTCAAAATGTCAAGAATCAAAAAGTGACACATGCCGGACTGATGGTCCCCGACACTGTACCTCATACTGTGACTTTGTGGCATTACATCTCTCTCCCGAGCTGTCAGTATGTGTTCCACTCTGTATTGCACCAAATGTGAAACCCACCGCTGCTTGAACATGAGTGCTGCCATTTTGCCTGCAGTCAGCTGATCACTTCACAACCAGTCCTGGACCTGATTCTGTACACATGCCTCCACTGTCCTATCAGCAACCATGACAGCCTATATAAGTCTTTCCTTGGCCAGTGCTCTTTACCAGAACAACTTCTGCTGTAGTCTGATTCCTGAGTGTTGTTGTTACAGAGTTGGCTCCACAGTTCAGTATGCTCTTGTGTTACTCTCAGCACCAGTCACCATTACTGGGCGCTCTCCACAGTCTCCAGTGTGTTCCTGTGTTAGTCTCAGCACCACTCACCATTGCTGGGTGCTCTCCACAGTCTCCAGTGTGCTCCTGTGTTACTCTCAGCACCAGTCACCATTGCTGGGCGCTCTCCACAGTCTTCAGTGTGCTCCTGTGTTACTCTCAGCCCCAGTCACCATTGCTGGGCGCTTTCCACAGTCTCCAGTGTGTTCCTGTGTTACTCTCAGCATCACTCACCATTGCTGGGTGCTCTCCAAAGTCTCCAGTGTGTTCCTGTGTTACTCTCAGCACCAGTCACCATTGCTGGGTGCTCTCCACAGTCTCCAGTGTGCTCCTGTGTTACTCTCAGCACCAGTCACCATTGCTGGGTACTCTCCACAGTCTCCAGTGTGCTCCTGTGTTACTCTCAGCACCAGTCACCATTGCTGGGCGCTTTCCACAGTCTCCAGTGTGTTCCTGTGTTACTCTCAACACCAGTCACCATTGCTGGGTGCTCTCCACAGTCTCCAGTGTGCTCCTGTGTTACTCTCAGCACCAGTCACCATTGCTGGGTGCTCTCCACAGTCTCCAGTGTACTCCTGTGTTACTCTCAGCACCAGTCACCATTGCTGGGCGCTCTCCACAGTCTCCAGTGTGCTCCTGTGTTACTCTCAGCACCAGTCACCATTGCTGGGTGCTCTCCACAGTCTCCAGTGTGTTCCTGTGTTACTCTCAGCACCAGTCACCATTGCTGGGTGCTCTCCACAGTCTCCAGTGTGCTCCTGTGTTACTCTCAGCACCAGTCACCATTGCTGGGTGCTCTCCACAGTCTCCAGTGTGCTCCTGTGTTACTCTCAGCACCAGTCACCATTGCTGAATGCTCTCCACAGTCTCCAGTGTGCTCCTGTGTTACTCTCAGTACCAGTCACCATTGCTGGGTGCTCTCCACAGTCTCCAGTGTACTCCTGTGTTACTCTCAGCACCAGTCACCATTGCTGGGTGCTCTCCACAGTCTCCAGTGTGCTCCTGTGTTACTCTCAGCACCAGTCACCATTGCTGGGTGCTCTCCACAGTCTCCAGTGTGCTCCTGTGTTACTCTCAGCCCCAGTCACCATTGCTGGGTGCTCTCCACAGTCTCCAGTGTGCTCCTGTGTTACTCTCAGCACCAGTCACCATTGCTGGGTGCTCTCCACAGTCTCCAGTGTGCTCCTGTGTTACTCTCAGCACCAGTCACCATTGCTGGGCGCTCTCCACAGTCTCCAGTGTGCTCCTGTGTTACTCTCAGCGCCAGTCACCATTGCTGGGTGCTCTCCACAGTCTCCAGTGTGCTCCTGTGTTACTCTCAGCACCAGTCACCATTGCTGGGTGCTCTCCACAGTCTCCAGTGTGCTCCTGTGTTACTCTCAGCCCCAGTCACCATTGCTGGGTGCTCTCCACAGTCTCCAGTGTGCTCCTGTGTTACTCTCAGCCCCAGTCACCATTGCTGGGCGCTCTCCACAGTCTCCAGTGTGTTCCTGTGTTACTCTCAGCCCCAGTCACCATTGCTGGGCGCTCTCCACAGTCTCCAGTGTGCTCCTGTGTTACTCTCAGCACCAGTCACCATTGCTGGGCGCTCTCCACAGTCTCCAGTGTGCTCCTGTGTTACTCTCAGCACCAGTCACCATTGCTGGGTGCTCTCCACAGTCTCCAGTGTGCTCCTGTGTTACTCTCAGCACCAGTCACCATTGCTGGATGCTCTCCACAGTCTCCAGTGTGCTCCTGTGTTACTCTCAGCACCAGTCACCATTGCTGGGTGCTCTCCTCAGTCTCCAGTGTGCTCCTGTGTTACTCTCAGCACCAGTCACCATTGCTGGGAGCTCTCCACAGTCTCCAGTGTGCTCCTGTGTTACTCTCAGCACCAGTCACCATTGCTGGGTGCTCTCCACAGTCTCCAGTGCGCTCCTGTGTTACTCTCAGCACCAGTCACCATTGCTGGGTGCTCTCCACAGTCTCCAGTGTGCTCCTGTGTTACTCTCAGCACCAGTCACCATTGCTGGGCGCTCTCCACAGTCTCCAGTGTGCTCCTGTGTTACTCTCAGCACCAGTCACCATTGCTGGGCGCTCTGCTCCTGTGTTACTCTCAGCACCAGTCACCATTGCTGGGTGCTCTCCACAGTCTCCAGTGTGCTCCTGTGTTACTCTCAGCACCAGTCACCATTGCTGGGCGCTCTCCACAGTCTCCAGTGTACTCCTGTGTTACTCTCAGCACCAGTCACCATTGCTGGGCGCTCTCCACAGTCTCCGGTGTGCTCCTGTGTTACTCTCAGCACCAGTCACCATTGCTGGGCGCTCTCCACAGTCTCCAGTGTGCTCCTGTGTTACTCTCAGTACCAGTCACCATTGCTGGGCGCTCTCCACAGTCTCCAGTGTGCTCCTGTGTTACTCTCAGCACCAGTCACCATTGCTGGGTGCTCTCCACAGTCTCCAGTGTGCTCCTGTGTTACTCTCAGCACCAGTCACCATTGCTGGGTGCTCTCCACAGTCTCCAGTGTGCTCCTGTGTTACTCTCAGCACCAGTCACCATTGCTGGGTACTCTCCACAGTCTCCAGTGTGCTCCTGTGTTACTCTCAGCGCCAGTCACCATTGCTGGGTGCTCTCCACAGTCTCCAGTGTGCTCCTGTGTTACTCTCAGCACCAGTCACCATTGCTGGGTACTCTCCACAGTCTCCAGTGTGCTCCTGTGTTACTCTCAGCGCCAGTCACCATTGCTGGACGCTCTCCACAGTCTCCAGTGTGCTCCTGTGTTACTCTCAGCACCAGTCACCATTGCTGGGCGCTCTCCACAGTCTCCAGTGTGTTCCTGTGTTACTCTCAGCACCAGTCACCATTGCTGGGTGCTCTCCACAGCCTCCAGTGTGCTCCTGTGTTACTCTCAGCACCAGTCACCATTGCTGGACGCTCTCCACAGTCTCCAGTGTGCTCCTGTGTTACTCTCAGTACCAGTCACCATTGCTGGGCGCTCTCCACAGTCTCCAGTGTGTTCCTGTGTTACTCTCAGCACCAGTCACCATTGCTGGATGCTCTCCACAGCCTCCAGTGTGCTCCTGTGTTACTCTCAGCACCAGTCACCATTGCTGGGTGCTCTCCACAGCCTCCAGTGTGTTCCTGTGTTACTCTCAGTACCAGTCACCATTGCTGGGTGCTCTCCACAGCCTCCAGTGTGTTCCTGTGTTACTCTCAGTACCAGTCACCATTGCTGGGTGTTCTCCACAGTCTCCAGTGTGCTCCTGTATTACTCTCAGCACCAGTCACCATTGCTGGGTACTCTCCACAGTCTCCAGTGTGTTCCTGTGTTACTCTCAGCACCAGTCACCATTGCTGGGCGCTCTCCAGAGTCTCCAGTGTGCTCCTGTGTTACTCTCAGCACCAGTCACCATTGCTGGGCGCTGTCCACAGTCTCCAGTGTCCTCCTGTGTTACTCTCAGCACCAGTCACCATTGCTGGATGCTCTCCACAGTCTCCAGTGTGTTCCTGTGTTACTCTCAGCACCAGTCACCATTGCTGGGTGCTCTCCACAGTCTCCAGTGTGCTCCTGTGTTACTCTCAGCACCAGTCACCATTGCTGGACGCTCTCCACAGTCTCCAGTGTGCTCCTGTGTTACTCTCAGCACCAGTCACCATTGCTGGGTGCTCTCCACAGTCTCCAGTGTGCTCCTGTGTTACTCTCAGTACCAGTCACCATTGCTGGGCGCTCTCCACAGTCTCCAGTGTACTCCTGTGTTACTCTCAGCACCAGTCACCATTGCTGGGCGTTCTCCACAGTCTCCAGTGTACTCCTGTGTTACTCTCAGTACCAGTCACCATTGCTGGGCGCTCTCCACAGTCTTCAGTGTACTCCTGTGTTACTCTCAGCACCAGTCACCATTGCTGGGCGCTCTCCACAGTCTCCAGTGTGCTCCTGTGTTACTCTCAGTGCCAGTCACCATTGCTGGGTGCTCTCCACAGTCTCCAGTGTGTTCCTGTGTTACTCTCAGCATCACTCACCATTGCTGGGTGCTCTCCAAAGTCTCCAGTGTACTCCTGTGTTACTCTCAGCACCAGTCACCATTGCTGGGTACTCTCCACAGTCTCCAGTGTGTTCCTGTGTTACTCTCAGCACCAGTCACCATTGCTGGGCGCTCTCCACAGTCTCCAGTGTGCTCCTGTGTTACTCTCAGTGCCAGTCACCATTGCTGGGTGCTCTCCACAGTCTCCAGTGTGTTCCTGTGTTACTCTCAGCATCACTCACCAGTGCTGGGTGCTCTCCACAGTCTCCAGTGTGCTCCTGTGTTACTCTCAGCACCAGTCACCATTGCTGGGTGCTCTCCACAGTCTCCAGTGTGCTCCTGTGTTACTCTCAGCGCTAGTCACCATTGCTGGGCGCTCTCCACAGTCTCCAGTGTGCTCCTGTGTTACTCTCAGCACCAGTCACCATTGCTGGGCGCTCTCCACAGTCTCCAGTGTGTTCCTGTGTTACTCTCAGTACCAGTCACCATTGCTGGGTGCTCTCCACAGTCTCCAGTGTGCTCCTGTGTTACTCTCAGCACCAGTCACCATTGCTGGGTGCTCTCCACAGTCTCCAGTGTGCTCCTGTGTTACTCTCAGTACCAGTCACCATTGCTGGGCGCTCTCCACAGTCTCCAGTGTGTTCCTGTGTTACTCTCAGTACCAGTCACCATTGCTGGGTGCTCTCCACAGTCTCCAGTGTGCTCCTGTGTTACTCTCATCACCAGTCACCATTGCTGGACGCTCTCCACAGTCTCCAGTGTGCTCCTGTGTTACTCTCAGCACCAGTCACCATTGCTGGGTACTCTCCACAGTCTCCAGTGTGCTCCTGTGTTACTCTCATCACCAGTCACCATTGCTGGACGCTCTCCACAGTCTCCAGTGTGCTCCTGTGTTACTCTCAGCACCAGTCACCATTGCTGGGCGCTCTCCACAGTCTCCAGTGTGTTCCTGTGTTACTCTCAGCACCAGTCACCATTGCTGGACGCTCTCCACAGTCTCCAGTGTGCTCCTGTGTTACTCTCATCACCAGTCACCATTGCTGGGTGCTCTCCACAGTCTCCAGTGTACTCCTGTGTTACTCTCAGCACCAGTCACCATTGCTGGGCGCTCTCCACAGTCTCCAGTGTGCTCCTGTGTTACTCTCAGCACCAGTCACCATTGCTGGGTACTCTCCACAGTCTCCAGTGTGTTCCTGTGTTACTCTCAGCATCACTCACCATTGCTGGGTGCTCTCCACAGTCTCCAGTGTGTTCCTGTGTTACTCTCAGCACCAGTCACCATTGCTGGGCGCTCTCCACAGTCTCCAGTGTACTCCTGTGTTACTCTCAGCACCAGTCACCATTGCTGGGCGCTCTCCACAGTCTCCAGTGTGCTCCTGTGTTACTCTCAGCACCAGTCACCATTGCTGGGTACTCTCCACAGTCTCCAGTGTGCTCCTGTGTTACTCTCAGCACCAGTCACCATTGCTGGGTGCTCTCCACAGTCTCCAGTGTGTTCCTGTGTTACTCTCAGCACCAGTCACCATTGCTGGGCGCTCTCCACAGTCTCCAGTGTGCTCCTGTGTTACTCTCAGCACCAGTCACCATTGCTGGGTGCTCTCCACAGTCTCCAGTGTGTTCCTGTGTTACTCTCAGCACCAGTCACCATTGCTGGGTGCTCTCCACAGTCTCCAGTGTGTTCCTGTGTTACTCTCAGCACCAGTCACCATTGCTGGGTACTCTCCACAGTCTCCAGTGTGCTCCTGTGTTACTCTCAGTACCAGTCACCATTGCTGGGTGCTCTCCACAGTCTCCAGTGTGTTCCTGTGTTACTCTCAGCATCACTCACCATTGCTGGGTACTCTCCACAGTCTCCAGTGTGCTCCTGTGTTACTCTCAGCACCAGTCACCATTACTGGGCGCTCTCCACAGTCTCCAGTGTGCTCCTGTGTTACTCTCAGCATCACTCACCATTGCTGGGTACTCTCCACAGTCTCCAGTGTGCTCCTGTGTTACTCTCAGCACCAGTCACCATTGCTGGGCGCTCTCCACAGTCTCCAGTGTGCTCCTGTGTTACTCTCAGCATCACTCACCATTGCTGGGCGCTCTCCACAGTCTCCAGTGTGCTCCTGTGTTACTCTCAGCACCAGTCACCATTGCTGGGCGCTCTCCACAGTCTCCAGTGTGCTCCTGTGTTACTCTCAGCACCAGTCACCATTGCTGGGTGCTCTCCACAGTCTCCAGTGTGCTCCTGTGTTACTCTCAGCACCAGTCACCATTGCTGGGTACTCTCCACAGTCTCCAGTGTGTTCCTGTGTTACTCTCATCACCAGTCACCATTGCTGGATGCTCTCCACAGTCTCCAGTGTGCTCCTGTGTTACTATCAGCACCAGTCACCATTGCTGGGTACTCTCCACAGTCTCCAGTGTGCTCCTGTGTTACTCTCAGCACCAGTCACCATTGCTGGGCGCTCTCCACAGTCTCCAGTGTGCTCCTGTGTTACTCTCAGCATCACTCACCATTGCTGGGTACTCTCCACAGTCTCCAGTGTGCTCCTGTGTTACTCTCAGCACCAGTCACCATTGCTGGGTGCTCTCCACAGTCTCCAGTGTGCTCCTGTGTTACTATCAGCACCAGTCACCATTGCTGGGCGCTCTCCACAGTCTCCAGTGTGCTCCTGTATTACTCTCAGCACCAGTCACCATTGCTGGGTGCTCTCCACAGTCTCCAGTGTGCTCCTGTGTTACTCTCAGCACCAGTCACCATTGCTGGGTGCTCTCCACAGTCTCCAGTGTGCTCCTGTGTTACTCTCAGCACCAGTCACCATTGCTGGGCGCTCTCCACAGTCTCCAGTGTGCTCCTGTGTTACTATCAGCACCAGTCACCATTGCTGGGCGCTCTCCACAGTCTCCAGTGTGCTCCTGTATTACTCTCAGCACCAGTCACCATTGCTGGGTGCTCTCCACAGTCTCCAGTGTGCTCCTGTGTTACTCTCAGCACCTGTCACCATTGCTGGCCGCTCTCCACAGTCTCCAGTGTGCTCCTGTGTTACTCTCAGCACCAGTCACCATTGCTGGATGCTCTCCACAGTCTCCAGTGTGCTCCTGTGTTACTCTCAGCACCAGTCACCATTGCTGGGTGCTCTCCACAGTCTCCAGTGTGCTCCTGTGTTACTCTCAGCACCAGTCACCATTGCTGGATGCTCTCCACAGTCTCCAGTGTGCTCCTGTGTTACTCTCAGCACCAGTCACCATTGCTGGGCGCTCTCCACAGTCTCCAGTGTGCTCCTGTATTACTCTCAGCACCAGTCACCATTGCTGGGTGCTCTCCACAGTCTCCAGTGTGCTCCTGTGTTACTCTCAGCACCAGTCACCATTGCTGGGTGCTCTCCACAGTCTCCAGTGTGCTCCTGTGTTACTCTCAGCACCAGTCACCATTGCTGGGTGCTCTCCACAGTCTCCAGTGTGCTCCTGTGTTACTCTCAGCACCAGTCACCATTGCTGGACGCTCTCCACAGTCTCCAGTGTGCTCCTGTGTTACTCTCAGCACCAGTCACCATTGCTGGACGCTCTCCACAGTCTCCAGTGTGCTCCTGTGTTACTCTCAGCGCCAGTCACCATTACTGGGTGCTCTCCACAGTCTCCAGTGTGCTCCTGTGTTACTCTCAGCGCCAGTCACTACTACCGGCCAAGAATACCTTGAAGAATAAAGTCTCCATACAATAAAGATAGAAATATCTGTTGCAGGGCCTTACCTCTTGCTCACTTTCCACTGACTTCAGGTCGCACTGGATGTTTCAAAAGTCCTAGGGGAAATATAACTCGCCACCAACCCCCCCTCCAGATAACTTTCCAACAGTGAAAATAGCAGATGTCACCAACCAACGCTGCAGCAGTAGCGAGGACCCAACATCTGTCCCACTGGAATACAGAATTTTGCACCCCAGGGAGGTACTGCACCACTAAGCTAATATTACACGCCTGGCTACAAAGCACAAGCTGTTCCTAAAGCCGAACAACCGGCAGTGACGAACAGCTCCACCGATTAATGGTTTGTCCAACACCATCATGTTTGTCACACCAAAATTAAATGCTTTTGTTACGCGCGCATTTGTCGCTTAATTCTAGCACCATTACAATGGGGAACAGCTCCAGCAGCAGGAGATTCTATGTCAGCCTGCTCATCCACCCTATTCCTCCAGCCAAGTGACAGCCGAACAAGAATCCTCCAAATAGACTCTGAAACTCAAAGCTCCCACCACTTCAGTGACCAACTGCAGCTGCACGTTCAGTAAGGGGGGAGATGGCCAAAAATTCCCCCCTTGATGAAGTCCGTAAGAAAAGCATTCCACACATGGAGACCCTGCCGAACCAATATGATAGCTAATTAAAGTGGTGACCCTTCTGGACACCAGCAATCGCATGCTGAACAAAACACCCTACCCATGGATATAAACACAGAACAGGAAGATGAAATGTCCAAGCAAAGAGTGACGCCGCGTAAACGTACATCCCTCCAAAGCTAAAACTATAACATCCCTAAGCTTTGCTATATTCTCCTTCAACAAACGGTAACAGCAGGCCATCGTGTCAATTCCAATGCCCAGATATGAAAGGCAAGTACAGGGACCCTCCGAATTATCCCCCACAATAGGGCCTCCAAACTCTGAGAAAAGGGCATACAGAGAAATGAGCAATGGAGAACCCACCGGCCCAATGCAGAGGAAGTCTGTGGCCGGAGAGGCTCCAGCCCACGTGGAAAATGGCCGCCGCAGCACTGAAGGGGTTAACCTAGGGGTGGGCAACAGGCGGCCCGCGGACCGATCCTGCCTGGCCCGCTGTGCCCCATCAGAGTGCAATGACAAGCGGCCCGACATGCCGCTTGTCATTGCACTGCTCTCAGATGCGGCGCCGCTGAGTAAATCCCGGTCACGTCACAGGGTCAGCTGACCGGGATTTCCTCTGTTATCATGCGCTGGGCGGCACGGTGGCGGGCACAGCAGTGAGCAGGAGCGGCGGCCGAGAAGCGGCGGCCAGTGAGGAGAGGAAGCGGCGGCCAGTGAGGAGAAGCGGCGGGCAGGGAGCAGGAGAGGCCACATCAGCAGTGACTCCGGCCGGCAGCAGCGCGGATCATCGGACAGCGGGGATCGTCTGCCACTGTAATAAACAGGTAAACCCCCTGTCCAGCCAGCCCCTGGATCACTGCTTAAGCTGCCATATAGGTTTAGGGGTGGGGAGGGAGGGGAGTTAAAAACTGCAATATGGGTTTAGGGGAGGGGGGGAAAGGGGGCTAGGGACTGTCTGCCGTAATGTTTTAAAAACGGGGGCGCTGTCTGCCATAATGTGTAAAAATGGGGGCGCTGCTGCCGAAATGTATAAAAATGGGGGCGCTGTCTGCCGTAATGTGTAAAAAGGGGACGCTGTCTGCCGTAATGTGTAAAAACGAGGGCGCTGTCTGCCGTAATGTATAAAAATGGGGGCGCTGTCTGCCGTAATGTGTAAAAACGGGGGCGCTGTCTGTCGTAATGTGTAAAAGCGGGGGCGCTGTCTGCCGTAATGTGTAAAAACGGGGGCGCTGTCTGCCGTAATGTATAAAAATGGGGGCGCTGTCTGCCGTAATGTGTAAAAAGGGGACGCTGTCTGCCGTAATGTGTAAAAAGGGGACGCTGTCTGCCGTAATGTGTAAAAACGGGGGCGCTGTCTGCCGTAATGTGTAAAAACGGGGGCGCTGTCTGCCGTAATGTGTAAAAACGGGGGCGCCGTCTGCCGTAGTGTGTAAAAACGGGGGCGCTGTCTGCTGTAATGTGTAAAAAGGGGACGCTGTCTGTCGTAATGTGTAAAAAGGGCATGCTGTCTGCCATAATGTGTAAAAAGGGGGACGCTGTCTGCCGTAATGTGTAAAAAGGGCACGCTGTCTGCCGTAATGTGTAAAAAGGGATCTCTTTTTGAGTATTTTGTGTGTGGCCCTAGAATATTCGCTGGAAGTGTTAAGCGGCCCCCCAGCTGAAATAATTGCCCACCCCTGGGTTAACCCCTAGTGCCCGGCGCCATTATCGGGACAATGGGCGCTTGGCGTCACTGTTAAACGTACTTACGGCGTTGGGCGCGGACTGTTTAAAAGTTTGTTTAATGATGTGTTTTAACATGTCATATGTAGTGCTCTATGCACAATTGCAGGAATGCATGTTTAACTGTATCTATTTTATATTCAAGATATGGTCAGCTGTATCTTAAGGGGGAAAATGCACTTACTATAGATGTCTGAATAATCATCTCCTGTCAGTAGGAAGTGGCATGCTAATGGCCCTGTCCTAGCAGAGAGGTGTGAATGACAAAACCTTTTGATGTGTAAGTTCCTTAGAGAGAGATGCTAATCACGGGGGATCTGGGCTTGCCTGGAGATGTGAATGGGACAGAAACATTTGTATTTTGAAGCTATGTGATAAATTTATCAATAGTGAATGTTAATCTGATACCAAACGTTGTCTGGGTGACAGGAAGGAGGATATTGTTTTATTGCACTTATATCCTTGTAAAATGCAATTGAAATGCAAGTTACATTTACATTTGTGAAAGAGACAGGAACATGATAATCAGATTGTGTTTGGGAAAGCCACTGGTTTGGTTATATATGAAGAGGAGCAGGAATGTGCTTTATCTAATTCTTAACTTTTGAAATGTAACTTGTATTTCTTTATATTTTCTGCGATAACCTGATTGGTTGGAGAAGACAGGGAGGGCTTACCCCCCTGTGGTACTGTGTGTAGAACTGAGATAAAAAGAGGATGCCTGTGAGCCTCCAGTTTGTAGTTATACCATCTTATTCTGCTGGAACATCTTGCTGTATGCTGTTGCCCCTAGCAATAGGGAAGAGTTCTCTTTTGAACTATATTTGAGCAAATAAACATCATTGCCTCAAGAAGATTGCTTCATCTTGTGACCTACAGGGTTATGCCAACCATAGCCCCGTCCTCCGGCTGTCCAGGGAAGCACCTAACGTCTCCAAGTTCCGCCTTCCGCCATCTACCGGTAGAGGCCTAGCAAGTGGCTAGTGGGGATTCGTCGGCACCACACAGGTGTGGTAAGGAAGTGCGTCGGCACATACAGAGCAGAACCGTGGTTCCAAACGCCACGGCAGGTTAGGAGTTTGGTGGTGGCAGCATAAACCCGCCCACAGCGCAGTGGGTGGAGTCAGTAACAGGCGGTTACTGACGGTAAGCGGGAATCCCCTATGTGGTCAGGCCTCGTGTGGCTTGACCTTCCATTATGTGCGCAGCCAACGGGACGCGAAAGCGGCGAGTGCTTTCGTACGGGACCGTCCTGTCACAAAGTCCTCAATGTAATCCAACACCATAATTCTCAATGCACTCTCCCAATGGCCCAGGCCACTACCACGACTTGGACAGCATTCATAAATAGCTGAATCCGCTACAGCAAAAGTGTCCAGCTGAGGACACCTCGAGCACTCCACCAGGCACATCTCTTCCTTATGCGATCAGCAGTGGCACAAGCCACAAATGTAATAGGCACTTCAAGACTGGCGGGACCAAAGCCAAACAGGGGTGATGCTTCCGCACACCGGGGATGCCGGAATGCAAGCCGGTGATGTATTAAAGGACACCTGGTTGTGCACAATTGCAAAACATTGACTTAGTGTCCGTTATTTCCACTTTTACAGGCATCATAATGAAGGTGTTGGTAATAGAATGTGTTTTTGAATTGAAAAACATCTGTCACATCACTGTCTATTGGTTGGTCGATTCTGTGTTCGTTTTTTGATTATTTTACAAACCGTACAAATAGGTTAGCACCCACAAAAAATTGCACCCCAAGGCAGCTGAAAGATGGACGCCCCCAAGGTGTTATCCTCACCCAACACAAAATACTATAAAAATAGAAATTGGGTGTCCCTCTTTCCGCGCCTCCTGTATAAATTCCAATGACATATAGGCAAGTCTCACTTAATTTTTAGAAGGGGAAACTCTCCAATTGTACTTGAGTCTTCACAATTACTTGCAGCAATGGAAAAAAAAGTTATATCCAGCCAGTGAAACATGATTCACATGGATTGTAAATCCTAGAATCTGCTTTTTGCGTGCGTAAAAAACGCTGCCGATTATTAAGCAACGGGCAAAGATAAGAAATTGTAAATTAAAAAACAATTCTTTAATAAACCAGTTCACAGCAAAAAATATCCTCGCAGGGATATAAATTGTTGTTCATTGATATTACATCCAGAAATTATGCAGGGTGGCTTCCTACAAGATTACAGAGTTTAAAGGTCCACATAAGGAAACTGTAATGATGTTCCAAAAGTGTCAGCTCCAAAACAGGCACCCCATCTTCTCCTCATCCGGTCAGTCCACCACTTCTCCCTATCACAAGCCAACGCGTTTCAATCAGTACTCTGACTTTTGTCAAGGCATACACATAGGTGTCTCCTTCCAGGGTATTTATACCTACTGAGTTGTCAGTGCTAATTACTTTGAGAATCCACCCTCATTTACACTCAAGTGTTGTATATACATGGAAAGCTTCCTTAGGTCCATTTTATAATTACAATACATATGAATCCCAAATCTTAATATCCAAAGTTCCAAAAACCGCCATGATTAAACATCTAAAATACAATAAAAACATTCAAAATTATAAAATTCCCAGAGACCGGAAGTGCCATGTTTATCTGGTGCACTCCGTTTTTTAATTCCTCCTCAATGTTAGTTTCAGAGGTCCGCCTTTGTATATAGGCAAGAAACTCTGCTTCTAACATGAACAGACCCGCGCTCATTACACCGGAAGTCCTTCGATGGCCATCTTTACTAACCGAAAGGTGATAAAGTAGTAGGGGTCACGTGATCGGCCCCGCCGAAAATCCCTTCACAACCATCTTTAATATTGCCTCTCGGCTGTGACAGCTGTACCACGTGACCGCCACCCGAAACCGGAAGTGCAAAAGATGCCATATTGGAAATGGTCTCCACTACCACAATATGTTCCAATAACCTCATACAGTATATCAAGCAGAACAGTATATCAAGCAAAATTGTTAAAAGGACATATATAAAACTCATGGTAATCATAACAATCCACCACAAGCAAAAAACAATACATAATTATATTTCAACTAGGTGATTCATCGCGCCCTACGGGCGCTCTTCACACCGTTGTAAGGGGCTACGCCCCTGTGGGCTGAGGGATGGTGGAGGGGGTAGGAGGTGTTGGGCTTGTTGGAGTTGTGGGTGTATGTGGCAGGGGGATTGGGGAGGCTGCACTTGGTGGAGTTGTAGGCGTGGGGATAAGGGGTACGGTGGGCGAAGGTGCCATGGCTAAGGGATGTCTGCATAGGGAGATTTGTGTAGGGTCGTGTGGTGTGTGCATGGGAGGGTGGGTGGTGAGTTAGGTTAGGGGGATGTGGAAGTGTGTGTTGAGGTGCAAGGTGCGAGGTTTTTCTGAAAGGTGGTTGTTTGATATTGTGATTGGGTGGTAGATGGATGTGTTTGTGAGGCGTTGTGGTGTAATTGTAGTGGCAGGGTTTGTTGTGTGTTGTCGTAGGTGTGGGAGGGTTGTGTTCATAGCTGTGAGGGTTACTGTTTGCAAAGTTGTTGGTGGGTGGGGGTTTAGGGAGTATGCTGAACTGTTGTTGTGGGATCTGGGGTGTGTTTGGAGGGTGCGTCTATTGTGTTTTTGTGGTAGCGGTGGGTGGATTGTTTATGTGTGTGGCAAGGTGAAGAGGATGTGGTGTTAGGGTGTTTGTTGGGGGTAGAGGTGTGTTATGTTAGCAGATGTTGGAGTTAGAATTGGCGTATTAGTGGCTTTAGGCTATGGGGGTAGTCTTGTGGGGTAGCTGGTGTTTTAATGGTTTGACTGAATTAGTTGGGTGCAGAGGGAGGGCGGTGGGTGTACGATAGGGTTAGGGTGGTGTGTGGCTGGATTGTAGAGGGTGTTGAAGGGAATGTGTGTGGTGGAGTGTTTTTTGTGAAGGGTACGTAGTTTGGCGTGTGGTTTTATGAAATGCTTTGGGTAATGATTTATGGTCCTTGGGCAAGTGTGTGGAGAGGGGTCACTGCCTGTATATGTTTTTGCGTAGGGGTGAGGGATGGGGGTGGTGATAGGAGGTGTAGTGTGGGATGGAGTTGGGTGGCAGGGGGATGGGTGAGAGGGTTTAAAGTTGGCATGGGTGGAGGAGGTCCACATAGGATGGGTGGTTGGATGGCGGAGGGTTTTTTGTGGGAGGGGTGGGGAAAGGGAGGGGAAAGGGCAGTGGAGGGTGCGTGCGTGTTGTTAGGAGTATGGAGGGTGGGTGAGTGTGTGCGTGGGGGGAGGAGTGGAGGGTGCGGCCGTGTTGTTAGGAGTGTGGAGGGTGAGTGTGTGCATGTGTAGGGGGGGAGGGGAAAGTGGAGGGTGTGGGCGTGTGTAGGGGGGAGGGGAAAGTGAAGTGGAGGGTGCGTGCGTGTTGGTAGGATTGTGGAGGGTGAGAGTGTGTGTGTAGGGGGGGAGGGGAAAGTGAAGTGGAGGGTGTGTGCGTGTTGGTAGGATTGTGGAGGGTGAGAGTGTGTGTGTAGGGGGGAGGGGAAAGTGAAGTGGAGGGTGCGTGCGTGTTGGTAGGATTGTGGAGGGTGAGAGTGTGTGTGTAGGGGGGGAGGGGAAAGTGAAGTGGAGGGTGTGTGCGTGTTGGTAGGATTGTGGAGGGTGAGAGTGTGTGTGTAGGGGGAGGGGAAAGTGAAGTGGAGGGTGGGTGCGTGTTGGTAGGATTGTGGAGGGTGAGAGTGTGTGTGTAGGGGGGAGGGGAAAGTGAAGTGGAGGGTGCGGGCGTGTTGGTAGGAGTGTGGAGGGTGAGTGTGTGTGTGTGTGTGTGTGTGTGTGTGTTGGGGGGAGGGGAAAGTGAAGTGGAGGGTGCGTGCGTGTTGGTAGGATTGTGGAGGGTGAGAGTGTGTGTGTAGGGGGGAGGGGAAAGTGAAGTGGAGGGTGCGTGCGTGTTGGTAGGATTGTGGAGGGTGAGAGTGTGTGTGTAGGGGGGGAAGGGAAAGTGAAGTGGAGGGTGCGTGCGTGTTGGTAGGATTGTGGAGGGTGAGAGTGTGTGTGTAGGGGGGGAGGGGAAAGTGAAGTGGAGGGTGCGTGCATGTTGGTAGGATTGTGGAGGGTGAGAGTGTGTGTGTAGGGGTGGAGGGGAAAGTGAAGTGGAGGGTGCGTGCGCATTGTTAGAAGTGTGTGTGTAAGGTAGAAGTGGTTGCAGTGTATGTGGTGATAGGTGTTGGTATGTGTGGGGCCATGAGGCTGCTACTTGTTTCCCCCCTTGTGATGGACAGGGTGCGAGTGGGGCTTGGTGCAAGTGGTAGGATGGGTGATATGGGGGGCACGTCATACGCAAGTGGGTGAGTGGGGGCGCTGTTTGCACAACACGGGGAAACAGTAACACCGGCCATAGCTGTACATGCGGCATCACCCTGACAGCACGCCGCACCTGACTCTGTACCAGCGTTATCTCTGTCGCTGCTGCTGGCTCGGACCCGACGACCCTGCTGGACGTTTGGAAACAGACAGATTCGTGGGGTCGGAGGGAGCAGCGGTGAGAGAGATAACGCTGGTACAGAGTCAGGTGCAGCGTGCTGTCAGGGTGATGCCGCATGTACAGCTATGGCCTGTGTTACCCCGTGTTGCGGAGTGCGGACGGCGGGTCCCGGGCAGCGTGTCAGTGGCTGCATGTGGGAACAGGCGACAGGCTGGTGCAGAGGGAGGGGTGTGGGGTGCGGGTGTCAGTGGGCTCCCGGGCAGTGTGTCCCGTCTGTGGCATCGGTGGCTGGATGCTCTGCTCCCCCCACTGCCGGCTCCGATCCCCGCGGCACACAGCCACAGCGGCCTCTGCTCCCCCGCACCGCCGGCTCCGATCCCCGCGGCACACAGCCGCAGCGGCCTCTGCTCCCCCGAACCGCCGGCTCCGATCCCCGCGGCACACAGCCGCAGTGGCCTCTGCTCCCCCGCACCGCCGGCTCCGATCCCCGCGGCACACAGCCGCAGCGGCCTCTGCTCTCCCCACCACCGGCCCCGATCCCCGGGTCATACATCCGCAGCGGCCTCTGCTCCCCCCACCGCCGGCCAGTGTGTGCAGCGGTAGTGGGGAGGGGGGAGCGGTGTGTGCGGCCGGGGTGTGGAGGGCGTTTAGTTGTGAGTGTGTGGCCGCGTCTGCAATCTTAAAGATGGTAGGGGGGTTAGCGGCGGCCTTGGTTGCGGGTGTGTGTCCCGACGTGGTGGCGAAGGTGGGTGTTTGCAGGGGAAGGGTGGTGTGGGGTGCGCCTGGCTAGGTGGCCATGCCTACCTGGTAGTGTGGGGCGTCAGTGCGCCGCTGGCTTGTGGCAGGGAATGGTGGGAGGAATCTCTGGCTGGTGCTCCCTTCTGCTAGTGGTGTGTGCTGTGCTGACACTGGGACAGGGCAGGAGCTGCTAAGTCCGCCCAGGTCTGTGACTCCACCCAGCGTTAGAAATGCAGCCACAGAGTCACAGGGCTAATATATAGGAGATTGTTAGAGGTCTTTTTTCCATAAGACCTTTTCCATATTGGATTGCGGAAAAGATTCTTTCATGGAAGATTTGATTAGTTGAATCAATTCACAAACTGACTGTTAGTAAATATCCAAATTGCATTGAGCCCTATGAGAAAACCCTTATTTTATTTTTTTTTGTAGATTTTTTTGGGGGGTGGGACGACCCAATTTTTGCCTTTAGTAAGTTTATGTTTAGCAAAATCAACCAAAATCAGTGGAAATCGACTTTACTAACCATACCTTTGTGAGTCTAAAGGTTCCCATACACTAGTGCGATTTTGCCCGATTTCATCCGATTCCACCGTTTCGGGCAGATAAATTGGATGAAAACGGGCAAATCACTTTACCGCCAATCCAATCCGATGCGCTGCCCCATGAGCATCGGATCGGTGCCCCTAGATCGGAAGTATTACACTATAGGGGGTAATTCTGAGTTGATCGCAGCAGCAAGTTTGTTGGCAATTGGGCAAAACCATGTGCACTGCAGGGGTGGCAGATATAACATTTGCAGAGAGAGTTAGATTTGGGTGGGTTATTTTGTTTCTGTGCAGGGTAAATACTGGCTGCTTTATTTTTACACTGCAATTTAGATTTCAGTTTGAACACACCTCACCCAAATCTAACTCTCTCTGCACATGTTATATCTGCCCCACCTGCAGTGCACATGGGCCCTCATTCCGAGTCGTTCGCTCGGTATATTTCATCGCATCGCAGTGAAATTCCGCTTAGTACGCATGCGCAATATTCGCACTGCGACTGCGCCAAGTAATTTAACAATGAAGATAGTATTTTTACTCACGGCTTTTTCTTCGCTCCGGCGATCGTAATGTGATTGACAGGAAATGGGTGTTACTGGGCGGAAACACGGCGTTTCAGGGGCGTGTGGTTAAAAACGCTACCGTTTCCGGAAAAAACGCAGGAGTGGCCGGAGAAACGGAGGAGTGTCTGGGCGAACGCTGGGTGTGTTTATGACGTCAAACCAGGAACGACAAGCACTGAACTGATCGCAGATGCCGAGTAAGTCTGAAGCTACTCTGAAACTGCTAAGTAGTTTGTAATCGCAATATTGCGAATACATCGGTCGCAATTTTAAGAAGGTAAGATTCACTCCCAGTAGGCGGCGGCTTAGCGTGTGTAACTCTGCTAAAATCTCCTTGCGAGCGATCAACTCGGAATGAGGGCCATGGTTTTGCCCAACTGCTAACAAATTTGCTGCTGCGATCAACTCAGAATTGGGCCCATAGATGTTTCGGATCCCGCAGGAATGGCTAGGATAGCATACGATACATCGTATGCAGAAGGACCGCATACAATGTATCGTATGCAACCCTGCTGCCTGGGAAGCTCAAGGGAAATCTTATGCGACTTCTCCCTCGGTGTATGGCCACCTTTCAGGGACACATTGTAATAGCAGATCATCTTCATAATTAATTTTACTCAGTATTCACTACTGGAAGAGAGGGGAAAGGGCTACAATTACATTGCAAGTGTATTCATACAAGTACAGAGATAGTCCTAGTAGAACTCCAAAACTAAAACTAAAAGTGAAGAAATCAATGTGTACACAATTGCGAATTAGTTTACAACGGCTCCTGCGGGTGTCTAATTTCATATCTGGGTGGCAGCTTCTCTTGTTAACATTAGCAGCTCTGTAGCCCAGAAATCGCAATAGCAACTGCATTTGCATACAAACATGAATTAGGCCTGTAGTGCCACTGCACAAAAGTGGAAGATGCAAGCAACTACTAATCTGTGAGCCTTACATCAGCAATAGGGGAATCAATGAAAAGAAAGAGTTGTTGAATATTTCAAATCCAGCAATTTACAGGATCCCAAACAGCATGGATTTACTGGGGGAGATCATGCCAAACAAATCTTGACTTTTTTTGACAGGATGACTTAAGCCAGGCATGTCCAAACTGCGGCCCTCTAGCTGTTGTGAAACTACATATCCCAGCATGCCCTGACAGTTTTGCTGTCAGAGAATGCTAAAGCTGTGTCAGGGCATGCTGGGATGTGTAGTTTCACAACAGCTGGAGGGCCGCAGTTTGGACATGCCTGACTTAAGCAATAGATCAAGGTGAGGCTGTAGATGTAGCTTATCTAGGCTTTAGTAAAGCTTTTGTCACTGTCCCACATCGCAGACTGTTAAATAAACTGGGAAATTTGGGATTGGATTCTAAGATTGTTGAATGGATAAGATCTTGCTTGCAGGATAACAAGCAGAGAGTTGTAGTAAATGGAGTGCAGTCTCGGGATGGAAATGTTGCAAGCGGAGTACCCCAGGGATCTGTACTTGTGTTTTTAATATCTTTATTAGTGACATTGCAAATGGTATTTAAAGGAAAGTATGCCTTTTTGCAAATTACACAAAGAGATGCAACAGGGTAGACACAACAGGAGGGGTAAAACGAATGATTGAGAATCTAGGTAAACTAGATAATAAAATAAATTTAAAAAAAATCATGCACTTGGGTCTCAAAATCCCAATGGCTAAATAATAAGAATTTACTTACCGATAATTCTATTTCTCCTAGTCCGTAGTGGATGCTGGGGACTCCGTAAGGACCATGGGGAATAGCGGCTCCGCAGGAGACTGGGCACAAAAGTAAAAGCTTTAGGACTACCTGGTGTGCACTGGCTCCTCCCCCTATGACCCTCCTCCAAGCCTCAGTTAGGATACTGTGCCCGGACGAGCGTACACAATAAGGAAGGATTTTGAATCCCGGGTAAGACTCATACCAGCCACACCAATCATACCGTACAACCTGTGATCTGAACCCAGTTAACAGCATGATAACAGAGGAGCCTCTGAAAAGATGGCTCACAACAATAATAACCCAATTTTTTGGTAACAATAACTATGTACCAGTATTGCAGACAATCCGCACTTGGGATGGGCGCCCAGCATCCACTACGGACTACGAGAAATAGAATTATCGGTAAGTAAATTCTTATTTTCTCTAACGTCCTAAGTGGATGCTGGGGACTCCGTAAGGACCATGGGGATTATACCAAAGCTCCCAAACGGGCGGGAGAGTGCGGATGACTCTGCAGCACCAAATGAGAGAACTCCAGGTCCTCCTCAGCCAGGGTATCAAATTTGTAGAATTTTACAAACGTATTTGCTCCTGACCAAGTAGCTGCTCGGCAAAGTTGTAAAGCCGAGACCCCTCGGGCAGCCGCCCAAGATGAGCCCACCTTCCTTGTGGAATGGGCTTTTACAGATTTTGGCTGTGGCAGGCCTGCCACCGAATGTGCAAGCTGAATTGTACTACAAATCCAACGAGCAATAGTCTGCTTAGAAGCAGGAGCACCCAGCTTGTTGGGTGCATACAGAATAAACAACGAGTCAGATTTTCTGACTCCAGCCGTCATAGGAAACCTATATTTCCAGGGCTCTGACAACGTCCAGCAACTTGGAGTCCTCCAAGTCCCTAGTAGCCGCAGGCACCACAATAGGTTGATTCAGGTGAAACGCTGAAAACCACCTTAGGGAGAAACTGAGGACAAGTCCTCAATTCCGCCCTGTCCGAATGGAAAATCAGATGAGGGCTTTTACAGGATAAAGCCGCCAATTCTGACACGCACCTGGCCCAGGCCAGGGCCAACAGCATGACCACTTTCCATGTGAGATATTTTAACTCCACATATTTAAGTGGTTCAAACCAATGTGACTTTTGGAACCCAAAAACTACATTTAGATCCCAAGGTGCCACTGGAGGCACAAAAGGAGGCTGTATATACAGTACCCCTTTCACAAACGTCTGAACTTCAGGGACTGAAGCTAGTTCTTTTTGGAAGAAAATTGACAGGGCTGAAATTTGAACCTTAATGGACCTCCATTTTAGGCCCATAGACACTCCTGTTTGCAGGAAATGTAGGAATCGACCTAGTTGAAAATTCCTCCGTCGGGGCCTTACTGGCCTCGCACCACGCAACATATTTTCGCCAAATGCGGTGATAATGTTTTGCGGTTATATCTTTCCTGGCTTTGATCAGGATAGGGATGACTTCATCCGGAATGCCTTTTTCCTTCAGGATCCGGCGTTCAACCGCCCTGCCGTTAAACGCAGCCGCGGTAAGTCTTGGAACAGACAGGGTCCTTGCTGGTGCAGGTCCCTTCTTAGAGGTAGAGGCCATGGATCCTCCGTGAGCATCTCCTGAAGTTCCGGTTACCAAGTCCTTCTTGGCCAATCCGGAGCCACGAATATAGTGCTTACTCCTTCCATCTTATAATTCTCAGTACCTTGGTTATGAGAGGCAGAGGAGGGAACACATACACTGACTGGTACACCCACTGTGTTACCAGAGCGTCTACAGCTATTGCCTGAGGGTCCCTAGACCTGGCGCAATACTTGTCGAGTTTTATAAACATGTGGAAGACTTCTGGGTGAAGTCCCCACTCTCCCGGGTGGAGGTCGTCCACTCCCGGAATGAATACTGCTGACAGTGCTATCACATGATTTTCCGCCCAGCGAAGAATCCTTGCAGCTTCTGCCATTGCCCTTCTGCTTCTTGTGTCACCCTGTCTGTTTACGTGGGTGACTGCCGTGATGTTGTCCGAATGGATCAACTCCGGGTGACCTTGAAGCAGAGGTCTTGCTGAGCTTAGAGCATTGTAAATGGCCCTTAGCTTCAGGATATTTATGTGAAGTGATGTCTCCAGGCTTGACCATAAGCTCTGGAAATTCCTTCCCTGTGTGACTGCTCCCCAGCCTCGCAGGCTGGCATCCGTGGTCACCAGGACCCAGTCCTGAATGTGCGGCCCTCTAGAAGATGAGCACTCTGCAACCACCACAGGAGAGACACCCTTGTGCTTGGTGACAGGGTTATCCGCTGATGCATCTGAAGATGCGACCCGGACCATTTGTCCAGCAGGTCCCACTGGAAAGTTCTTGCGTGGAATCTGCCGCATGGGATTGCTTCATAGGAAGCCACCATTTTTCCCAGAACCATCTCATTGATGTACTGAGACTTGGCTCGGTTATAGGAGGTTCCCGACTAGCTCGGATAACTCCCTGACTTTCTCCTCCGGGAGAAACACCTTTTTCTGAACTGTGTCCAGGATCATCCCTAAGAACAGAAGACGAGTCGTCGGAATCAGCTGCGATTTTGGAATATTGAGAATTCAATCGTGCTGCCGCAACACTACCTGAGATAGTGCTACACCGACCTCCAACTGTTCCCTGGATCTTACCCTTATCAGGGAATCGTCCAAGTAAGGGATAACTAAAATTCCCTTCCTTCGAAGGAGTATCATCATTTCGGCCATTACCTTGGTAAAGACCCGGGGTGCCGTGGACCATCCATACGGCAGCGTCTGAAACTGATAGTGACAGTTCTGTACCATAAACCTGAGGTACCCTTGGTGAGAAGGGTAAATTTGGACATGAAGGTAAGCATCCTTGATGTCCCGAGACATCATGTAGTCCTCTTCTTCCAGGTTCGCAATCACTGCTCTGAGTGACTCAATCTTGAATTTGAACCTCTGTATGTAAGTGTTCAAAGATTTTAGATTTAGAATCGGTCTCACCGAGCCGTCCGGCTTCGGTACCACAACAGTGTGGAATAATACCCCGTTCCCTGTTGCAGGAGGGGTACCTATGATTATCACCTGCTGGGAATACAGCTTGTGAATGGCTTCCAAAACTGTCTCCCTGTCAGAAGGAGACATCGGTAAAGCCGACTTTAGGAAACGGCGAGGGGGAGACGTCTCGAATTCCAATTTGTACCCCTGAGATATCACCTGAAGGATCCAGGGGTCTACTTGCGAGTGAGCCCACTGCGCGCTGAAATTCATTGAGACGGGCCCCCACCGTGCCTAATTCTGCTTGTAAAGCCCCAGCGTCATACTGAGGGCTTGGCAGAGGCGGGAGAGGGTTTCTGTTCCAGGGAACTGGCTGATTTCTGCAGCCTTTTTCCTCTCCCTCTGTCACGGGGCAGAAATGAGGAACCTTTTGCCCACTTGCCCACGAAAAGACTGCGCCTGATAATACGGCGTCTTCTCATGTTGAGAGGCGACCTGGGGTACAAACGTGGATTTCCCAGCTGTTGCCGTGGCCACCAGGTCTGAAAGACCGACCCCAAATAACTCCTCCCCTTAATAAGGCAATACTTCCAAATGCCGTTTGGAATCCGCATCACCTGACCACTGTCGTGTCCATAACCCTCTTAGAAATGGACAATGCACTTAGACTTGATGCCAGTCGGCAAATATTCCGCTGTGCATCACGCATATATAGAAATGCATCTTTTAAATGCTCTATAGGCAATAATATACTGTCCCTATCTAGGGTATCAATATTTTCAGTCAGGGAATCCGACCACGCCAACCCAGCACTGCACATCCAGGCTAAGGCGATTGCTGGTCGCAGTATAACACCAGTATGTGTGTAAATACCTTTTAGGATGCCCTCCTGCTTTCTATCAGCAGGATCCTAAAGGGCGGCCATCTCAGGAGAGGGTAGAGCCCTTGTTCTTACAAGCGTGTGAGCGCTTTATCCACCCTAGGGGGTGTTTCCCAACGCACCCTAACCTCTGGCGGGAAAGGATATAATGCCAATAACATTTTAGAAATTATCAGTTGTTATCGGGGGAAACCCACGCATCATCACACACCTCATTTAATTTCTCAGATTCAGGAAAACTACAAGTAGTTTTTCCTCACCGAACATAATACCCCTTTTTGGTGGTACTCGTATTATCAGAAATGTGTAAAACATTTTTCATTGCCTCAATCATGTAACGTGTGGCCCTACTGGAAGTCACATTTGTCTCTTCACCGTCGACACTGGAGTCAGTATCCGTGTCGGCGTCTATAACTGCCATCTGAGGTAACGGGCGCTTTAGAGCCCCTGACGGCCTATGAGACGTCTGGACAGGCACAAGCTGAGTAGCCGGCTGTCTCATGTCAACCACTGTCTTTTATACAGAGCTGACACTGTTACGTAATTCCTTCCAACAGTTCATCCACTCAGGTGTCGACCCCCTAGGGGGTGACATCACTATTACAGGCAATCTGCTCCGTCTCCTTTTTCTCCTCATACATGTCGACACAAACGTACCGACATACAGCACACACACAGGGAATGCTCTGATAGAGGACAGGACCCCACTAGCCCTTTGGGGAGACAGAGGGAGAGTTTGCCAGCACACACCAGAGCGCTATATATATACAGGGATAACCTTATATAATTGTTTTTTCCTTTATAGCTGCTGTATCTTTAATACTGCGCGTAATTAGTGCCCCCCTCTCTTTTTTAACCCTTTCTGTAGTGTAGTGACTGCAGGGGAGAGCCAGGGAGCTTCCCTCCAACGGAGCTGTGAGGGAAAATGGCGCCAGTGTGCTGAGGAGATAGGCTCCGCCCCCTTATCGGCGGCCTTATCTCCCGTTTTTCTATGTATTTTGGCAGGGGTTAAATTCATCCATATAGCCCAGGAGCTATATGTGATGCATTTTTTGCCATCCAAGGTGTTTTATTGCGTCTCAGGGCGCCCCCCCCCAGCGCCCTGCACCCTCAGTGACCGGAGTGTGAAGTGTGCTGAGAGCAATGGCGCACAGCTGCAGTGCTGTGCGCTACCTTGTTGAAGACAGGACGTCTTCTGCCGCCGATTTTCCGGACCTCTTCATGTCTTCTGGCTCTGTAAGGGGGCCGGCGGCGCGGCTCTGGGACCCATCCATGGCTGGGCCTGTGATCGTCCCTCTGGAGCTAATGTCCAGTAGCCTAAGAAGCCCCAATCCACTCTGCACGCAGGTGAGTTCGCTTCTTCTCCCCTTAGTCCCTCGATGCAGTGAGCCTGTTGCCAGCAGGTCTCACTGAAAATAAAAAACCTAAAACTAAACTTTTCACTAAGCAGCTCAGGAGAGCCACCTAGTGTGCACCCTTCTCGTTCGGGCACAAAAATCTAACTGAGACTTGGAGGAGGGTCATAGGGGGAGGAGCCAGTGCACACCAGGTAGTCCTAAAGCTTTTACTTTTGTGCCCAGTCTCCTGCGGAGCCGCTATTCCCCATGGTCCTTACGGAGTCCCCAGCATCCACTTAGGACGTTAGAGAAATAGTATTAATGGCACTATACTGGAAACTACTGAGGAGGAAAGGGAGCTAGGAGTCACTATTTCAGGTGACTTAAAAGCTCTTAAGCAATGTAACAAAGCAACGAGGAAGGCTAGTCAGATGCTTGGTTGCATTGGGAGAGGATTCAGTAGGGTGATTCTCCAGAAAGTGAACATAAAGTCCCGTGCATCACATGCTTTTAATTTTTTTTTCTTTTAAACTGGCCTATTAAGAAATTGTTCTTATATGAAAACTTAATTGCTTAGTAGCAATGCCTTACCCTATAACTTAAGAACCACTATAAAATCTTGGTATTTTGGAGAGGTATGTCGTTTGAATTTGTGTAGCTGTCCTGTGCATCACGGAGAATTGCCTAGTAGCAGAAAGAAAGTAATAATGCCACTATATAGGTCATTGGTACGGTCTCGTCTAGAATACAGTGATCAATTCTGGAGGCCATATCTCGAGAAGGATATAAATACATTAGAAACTGTACAAAGAAGGACAACTAAAATGGTGCATGGCCTACATCACAAAACTTACCCGGAAAGGCTTAAAGATCTCAACATGTATAGTTTGGAGCAGAGAAGGGAAAGGGGGGACATGATAGAGACTTCCAAATATATCAAGGGTTTTTCCAAGGTACAGGAGAGAGAGATTCTTCACAGGAAGAGAAGTATTAGAACACGAGGACATGCACTGAGACTGGAGGGAGGTAGGTTCAGGGGAAATTTGATGGAAAATTACTTAATAGAAATGCTACTGGTCAAGTAGAATAGCCTCCCATCAAAGGGGGTAGAGGATAATACAGTAGAGCAATTCAAACATGCTTGGGATAGGCATAAGGATATCCTTGCAAAGAACTAAGGGGCCCACTTACTACGTCTTGGAGAGAGATAAAGTGAACGGATATAAAGTACTGACCAACAAACAAACAATGGGGATTTGGTATCAGGTATTATAGTAGGGGAACCTATAGGAAACAGCGACCACAATATGGTCACATTCAATATCAGTTTCCATAAACAGCCCTATACTGGCTCAACTAGGACTCTAAACTTTAGCAAAGCGAATTTTGAAAAGATGAGGGTATTTTTCAGGGATATTGAATGGGAAGGTTTGTTTTTAGGAAAAAATACTACGGAGAAATGGGAGGTACTAAAATTCCTGCTAGCTAAAAATACACTCAAATTTATTCCTACGAGCAGCAAAAAAAGGAATAAAAATCATAAACCGATGTGGCTTAACAAAAAGATAAAGGAAGTTATGGGCAAGAAAAGGAGAGCATTTAAAAAATACAAATCTGACGGGGAAGCAGAGTCATTTCAGCACTATAAGGAATGTAACAAAATATGCAAAAAGGAAATAAGAGCGGCTAAAGTAGAAACTGAAAAACTAGTAGCAAAGGAAAGCAAAGCGAATCCCAAAAAATTCTTTAAATACATTAATAGAAAGAGATTAAAGAAGGAGAGTATAGGCCCTTTAAAAGACAAGTTGGGAGTCTTAAGCAAAAATGATAATGACATAGCGGACACACTAAATGAGTTTTTTTCAACAGTATTTACTAGAGAGGACCCAATTCAGGGACTAACACATAATCTCAATAATGAGAATATCCCACGATAGGTACTTATTTATGCGAGGAAGTAGTCTGTGACCGATTAAAACATTTAAAGATTAATAAGTCACCAGGTCCCGATGGTATTCACCCAAGGGTTCTAATGGAGCTTCACTCTGAACTTGCAAAACCTCTATTTTTGATCTTTAAGGATTCAGTAATATCAGGTTCCCAAAGACAGGCGTATAGCGGAAGTAGTGCCTATATTCAAAAAGGGAAGTAAAGCTAAACCAGGTAATTATAGACCAGTTAGTCTTACATCTATAGTGGGGAAAGTATTGGAAGGTATTCTAAGAGATAGTATTCAGAAATTCCTTGAAGTCAATAAGGTCATTAAAAGGAATCAACATGGGTTTATGAAGGACAGATCCTGTCAAACCAATTTACTTGGCTTTTATGAAACAGTAAGCGCAAACCTAGATCAGGGTAAAGAGGTGGATTTAATCTTTTTAGATTTTGCCAAATCATTCGACACTGTACCACACATGAGACTTATCTACAAGCTACAAGAATCAGGGCTAGGAAGCCCAATATGCACTTGGGTCAAAAACTGGTTAGATAATAGGGAGCAGCGCATTGTGGTTAATGGATCTTTTTCAACTTGGACTGAAGTGCTAAGTGGTGTGCCGCAAGGCTCAGTATTAGGACCACTATTGTTCAATATTTTCATTAACGACCTAACAGAAGGTCTAGAGAGCATGGTGTCAATTTTTGCAGATGATACCAAATTGTGTAAAGTTATAAATGCGGAGGGGGATGCTGAGTCGCTTCAGAACGACTTAGTTAAATTAGAAGCTTGGGCAGCGAAATGGAGAATGCGCTTCAATACAGACAAGTGTAAGGTAATGCACTGTGGTAACAAGAACAAAAATAACACCCACATACTAAATGGGGTAAAATTAGGGGATTCTGTACTGGAAAAGGACTTAGGTGTCCTCATAGATAGCAAGCTAAGCAGTAGTACCCAAAGTAGGACTGCAGCAAAGAAGGCTAATAAGATATTAGCATGCATAAAACTGGGAATTGATGCTAGGGACGAGAGTATTATACTCCCATTATATAAATCACTTGTGAGGCCACACCTTGAATACTGTGTACAATTCTGGGCACCTTTCTACAAAAAGGATATCCTGGAGCTAGAAAAGGTTCAAAGGCGGGCGACCAAACTAATTAAGGGTATGGAGACGCTGGAATACGAGGAAAGGTTTGCAAGACTAGGCATGTTTACACTGGAAAAGAGGAGATTAAGAGGGGATATGATCAACATTTACAAATATATAAAGGGACATTATACAGATCTTGCGCAGGACCTGTTTTTGGTTAGATCAACACAGAGAACTCGTGGACACTCGCTCAGGTTAGAGGAGAGAAGATTCCGCACAATACGGCGTAAATGCTTTTTTACGGTAAGGACGATACGTGTTTGGAATTCCCTGCCTGAGGGAGTTGTAATGGCGGACTCAGTCAACACCTTTAAGAATGGGTTAGATAAATTCCTAATGGATAAGGATATCCAGGGTTACGGGGCATAGTCACGCACTATGGTTATTATAAAAAAGAGGGGTAAATTGTAACGGCAGTCATCAACTTTAGTCAAAATTTTCTACAAAATAATCGTGCATAGGAGACCACAAATAGGTTGAACTCGATGGACAATTGTCTTTTTTCAACCTCAGATACTATATACATGGCAGTTAGTAGCTAATTGGCTGGTTCTTTATCTCAGTCCACTCTATCGCTCTCCGAAGCTTAGTATATAGACCCCTAAGGATCAAATCGGTTTTGAGGTTACCTTAAGGTTAAAAAAGAGGCAGACTAGATGGGCCAAGTGGTTCTTATCTGCCGTCAAATTCTCTGTTTCCATGTTTCCATGATGGTGAGCTTCCTGCTCTTGGCCTTCAGAGGAGAAGCATTAAAGTGGGCAAATCTGCTTGTGGAGTCTGTGACCCGGGGCTTAACGATCTCAAAATAAGGAATTATGTCCCTTAAAGCATCTGGAATCTGCCTTCTCGATAGGGGCATAATGTTAGAACTCTGTCTGCCTTGCAAAGTCTTCCAGCAGTATGATTCCCTGCCACCAGGGGTCATCAGCAGCTCTGGAAAGTTACAGAGACACTGCTCTTCCAGTCTGTTCTGTGGCCAGGGTCAGGTAGTACTAATCACCATTATGGTTTGCACCTGACACCCCTCTATTTAAGTGTGCCGCGGGGCCTAATTAAGACCTGATCGCTTCCCTGCAATCAGATCAGATCAGATAGTCGCCGTCCATAGAGAGTGAAAACCCGCCCCGTGCAAGTGTGCGCACGCATGCGTAAGCCGTGTGAAAACTTTGCCAGACAGCTGCAAATCCTTTCACAACTCACTCACCATCTAATGATTTTTCCAGTGTGTGCGTAGCCCAGGACTTACTCCTACAGTGCGATAGAATCAGGCTGATCGGGCCGCAGCCGATGTCACACACCCGCCCTGATAACGCTTGGGAACGCCTGCGTTTTTCCTGACACTCCCAGAAAACGACCAGTTACCACCCACAAACGTCCATTTCCTGTCAATCACCTTGCATACTCCTAGCGATCTAAAATTTGCCCCATTCTGTCACTGTTTGGGCTCGCGTCTGTGCATTGTGATGCATACACATGCGCAGTCATTCGATGACTGGCCGTTGTGTGACTTCACACAACAGTAATCAGGTCTGAATTAGGCCCTTGGCCCGGTATACTTTGCTGGGTCATTAATGTTCATTGATGTTTCCTTCACTGGACTGGTGAGTGCTTGTGATCTGCCTGATTAGCTGCCTTGCCAAGATTATCTGCCTTGCCAAGATTATCTGCCTTGCCAAGATTGCCTGCCTTGCCAAGATTACCTGCCTTGCCAAGATTACCTGCCTTGCCAAGATTACCTGCCTTGCCAAGATTATCTGCCTTGCCAATATTACCTGCCTTGCCAAGATTACCTGCCTTGCCAAGATTATCTGCCTTGCCAAGATTACCTGCCTTGCCAAGATTATCTGCCTTGCCAAGATTACCTGCCTTGCTGCCTTGCCAAGATTACCTGCCTTGCCAAGATTATCTGCCTTGCCAAGATTACCTGCCTTGCCAAGATTACCTGCCTTGCCAAGATTATCTGCCTTGCCAAGATTACCTGCCTTGCCAAGATTATCTGCCTTGCCAAGATTACCTGCCTTGCCAAGATTACCTGCCTTGCCAAGATTACCTGCCTTGCCAAGATTATCTGATTTGCCAAGATTACCTGCCTTGCCAAGATTATCTGCCTTGCCAAGATTACCTGCCTTGCCAAGATTACCTGCCTTGCCAAGATTAACTGCCTTGCCAAGATTATCTGCCTTGCCAAGCTGGGGAATTTTTCCAGGTTATCTTTCTGACTTCCACCGATTCATGGGTATTATATTTCTGTGAGAGTCTGTGGACTTTATGCTAGTGTCTACCTATATATAATTCTGCATACTCCATATAATCCTGCATACTCCTGGTACCTGTACTAATGCTTACAACTGCTTGCACTACCTTGTGTGTGTTCAATAACACCTTCAGTTCTTTGTATTCTGTGGCGCTTGTGTGTTTCCACATTAGACACACAGAGGGGAATTTCCCTGTGAATTGTAACAACAATATTCTAACTGCACTAAGACTGTCAGTTACTGTATGCTGGGTGACATAATGACACGCTGTTACATGTTCCGACAAGTGTATGTGCCGTGGCGTGCTCTCAGGTACAGATCAACATAAAACAAAACTGTCTAAATGCCACAAAGCAATAATAATAATACCAAATTGGTATCTTCTCTATGGGCAGGAGCGGTAACATTGCCAACGGATGCACTTTCTGCCAGACTCATCTTCCGCTCCCCAGAGACCATTACTGTGATCTCTTTCCACATACTTCAGCGGATAGCCAAATGATAACTTAGCCCTGATTTAACGATCAAGCACAAGATACTACATAAACACAACATAAAAGACTAATATAATATACTGTAGCTGTGACCTACAGAGTAAGTAGACTGAAAATACTAAGTAGAATATTACACAAATAGCTTTATGCAAACAACAACCAAAGCGAGGGCTCAATAAAGGCCCAGAGTGTTGACTTCACAGTGGCCACTATAGGTGGGCAGTGGCTGTAGCACGCCAAGCCAAAATACGGGTGGGGCTTAGCCCATACTGGGATGGATACTGTTTCGGTATACAGTGCTGAGCAGCCTTAGATATTTCAGAAAAAAAGTTGTTTCAAAGTTATAATTAAATACCAATTTGCCTTATCTTTAGCAGTTTACAACACTCAGTCCCGTCTGGAGACCACCTACAATGTATAGCCGACCAGCATACCATACACAGCCCAACTATGATGACCAATGTATAATGTACAGCCAAGCTGGAGACACACACATATATAACAGTAATGGGCCATGGTATCCTCTTGAGAACCACTAATTCAGAAGACAAGGCCACGTCACCACACCAAGCCCCCTCTGTACTCCTCTGAGCATTAACATTGTAATTGAGGCTTCATTGTCCATGTACTGACCCCTACACAAAGTGTGAAGTGAAGACCAGAAATGCTACCACCTCCCCACCCCATGGCGGGTTCTGGCCCAAATATGGGAACTAAGATTACTGACTGCAGCAAGTAGTCAATGAAATTGTATATGTTATCATTCCTCGCAAATTTTAAATTGGGGGTATTGGGAAAGTGTGGGGGTGATGCTGCTTCACGGCAATGCACAGACATGGCCATGTGACACTGGAAGCCCCCTTTCCTTTCCTAAAATCACCCGTTTTCAAGGTCATGTGCACAAGTGGCATGTGCCAATTACCTTTTCATCGCTGCCGTGCTCTAAAGAGGAAACGTGTACAGGACATACCTCCCAACCCTCTGGTCCTGGGACACATCAGGTGGTGGGACGGAGTCCTGAAATCAATACTACCCCACGAAAAGCAGGACAGTATGTGCCAGAGCAATAGTGCGTGCCTGCCAACAACACACCCATCACTTGTGTACTTTTAAAAACTATTTTTCATCTGAATTTTAAGATAATAAGTTAGAAATAAGTAGTATTAGCTGCTCATCTCTTGTAGTCATAATCACCAATGGGGGAGAGAGAAAACTAGAACGCAAGGCTCCATCGGTGAAGGCAGACAGGCCTTGACTCTCCAGATGTTCTATATATGTATTAATATTTTACCAGCAACTTTACTGCTCAGCACTCAGAGACAGACACCTGTGATCAGAGTCGACCTGGCCCACAGGGGAACAGGGGAAACCACCGGTAGGCCCCACTGCCTTAGGGCCCTCCTCCTCCTCTAGGGATCAGGTTCCAGTCTCTATCCTAGTGCACATGAATTATGTATTATACATATGTTACAATATACTTCATAAGAACATGGTTTATTATATATTGACCAAGGGGCACAGAACATGTACTCTGTAATGGTTAGCCAAACCTCTGTGGTGGCTGGCCACACACTTAAGCATGGGCCCCTACAACAGCATTCCCCCGGTGGGCCCTTCGTTCCCCAGTCCGACACTGCCTGTGATACAATGTATCAGGTAATCTGCTGCTGTCGCCAGTGTTGCTACAGGAACATGAATGTTTTCCGTGAGATGGGAGGCGAATGGAATAGTTACTGATAAGACTTATCTACACTGTAAAAGACTGATATGTATAAATCATCTGACTCACCTAATATAATAAGCAGCCGTCAACATCATTACTGTAAATAATGCTACTGTACAAGCTCCTGTCCACATTGTGATATTTACATTGTATATTCAAATCCTCCAACTCCAGTTACCTCCTCCAGTCTGCCCACGTTTCACTCCATCCTAAATGCTAAAGACTGGCGTTTCTCGTTTCTTGCGCCACTACATTGGCTCTTCATATTCTCCAGAATCCAATTCCAGTTACTTGTATCATTTATATGTTACAACTGCTCCAGAAAAAAAAACATTGGCCCTCATTCCGAGTTGATCGGTCGCAAGGCGATTTTAGCAGAGTTACACACGCTAAGCCGCCGCCTACTGGGAGTGAATCTTAGCTTCTTAAAATTGCGACCGATGTATTCGCAATATTGCGATTACTAACTACTTAGCAGTTTCAGAGTAGCTTCAGACTTACTCGGCATCTGCGATCAGTTCAGTGCTTGTCGTTCCTGGTTGACGTCACAAACACACCCAGCGTTCGCCCAGGCACTCCCACCGTTTCCCCGGCCACTCCTGCGTTTTTTCCGGAAACGGTAGCGTTTTCAGCCACACGCCCCTGAAACGCCGTGTTTCCGCCCAGTAACACCCATTTCCTGTCAATCACATTACGATCGCCGGAGCGAAGAAAAAGCCGTGAGTAAAAATACTTTCATCATAGTAAAGTTACTTGGCGCAGTCGCAGTGCGAACATTGCGCATGCGTACTAAGCGGATTTTCACTGCGATGCGATGAAAAATACCGAGCGAACAACTCGGAATGAGGGCCATTGATCTCTTTCTGCACAGTTGGTACCTCTGAGTCAGCATGCTCAGATCATTGGTGGTGCACACCTGTAAAGGCTCTCTACATCATCTGGGCTTGGACTGTCACCAGGGTCGACTGGTAGCATTCTCCAGGTATGAACATCTGTTTCAAAACCCTCTCAGTTCCAGACCCAGCGAGCCGCACTGCTCTGTTGTCCACTAAGGATCCTGTGAACTGGGTGAGGCTAAAACTCAGGATCTTGGAAATCATTTTGTTACTGTTGAAGCAGCCGTTCCTGCCACAAAACCAAATTCCAGCATTCCCAACAGATCTTCCTGCACAGCTCCTCCTCCTTCTTTTCTTCCACCATGTCTGGTGGCCCACGTATAATTAACAGGTACCTTATAGAATAGCACTTTTTAATTAAACAAAGACACAAATACCACAGCTATTTGAAGAAATAGTACATCTTTCAGGCAGTATCTTTATCCTTCAAAGACACAAACGGCACTCTCATTGAAAATACTACCAAGAAAATCTTGAAGAAGGTCCAAAGCGGGGGCTGCAAGGCTAGGTCTGCATGGTGACGCACAGACCCCTGGCTCTCCCCTCCAACACCCCACCACCACCACCACTACCGTTTTCAAGAAGGCAGCCTTCCTTCCGCACCCTGCCCACCCCCTCAACGCCACTGCCTGTCGATCAGGCAATGGAAAAGGGGTACTGCAGGCGACAACGTAAGGCCCGTTCTGAAATGGACCTTATGCAGCCACATTCCCAATAATCTGGAATCTGTGTGCAGCGCCAAACTCAGAACGAGGCCCTTAGAAGACGTTAGTGCTGTTTATATGAGACATTATTATTATAATGAACAGTTTTTTATATAGCATATAGGGGGTCATTCTGACCTGATCGCTCGCTGCAGTTTGTCATAGCACAGCGATCGGGTCGGAACTGCGCATGAGCCAGAAGCGCATGAGACAGAGGCGGTCGCTGGGCGGGAGGGGGCTGAACGGTGGCGTTAAGCCGCCGTTTAGTAGGCGCGGTCCGGCCAATGCAGGCGTGGCCGGACCGTTGGAGGGGGGGTGCCGCGGCGGCTGCGTGACGTCTCACGCAGCCGCTGCGGCCAGCGGCAGCGACACATAACTCCCGGCCAGCCGCAGGAGATGCGCTGGTCAGGAGTTACTCCACAAATACAAGAGCATCGCCGCTGTGCGATGCTTTTGTATTTGTGCGGTGGGGGGCCGGCACTGACATGCGGGGCGGACCAGCCCTGTGCTGGGCGTCCTCCCGCATGTCAGGGAAGATGATCATAGCTGTGCTAAATTTAGCACAGCTACGATCAACTCGGAATGACCCCCATGGTTCAGCGGCAGTGACGTGCGGTGGGGTGAGGCAGAGCCTTTCCTGTCATACTAACGTTTGTGCCAGAGTTTTGACTGTATAAAGTATATGAAAAATACAAAGAATTTGTTTGAAATATCTTCTTTGCATTATTATAATAATTTTTATAGCCCAAACTCTGGAGTAAAAAGTCTATGGCAGGTGAGGCAATGCCTCACCTGTGTATCCTTTCCACACATCTCTAATCAAAACTCACCAGATTTCCAGGAGTCTTTACTGCTGCACCTGTGTATAATGCCCAGATGTATATACTGCTGCACCTGTGTATAATGCCCAGATGTATCCTTTGGCTCATATATTGCATAGAATTCTGGCTCTGGGGTTAGCCATTTAGTTCACCGCACATCACTGCGTTGCGCCCCCTCATTGATAAAGAGCTACCACATTGAACCCGTCACATTGAAAAAGAATCACCACATAACACGTATACCCAACTCCTACATCACATAAATAATCCCCCATACCAGCCCTCTGATAACAATAGCCCTCCCACATAGCCCCCACATAACATTATTAGTCTCCCCACACCATCCACCATATACACATACTCCAGTTGGGATCAGTATGATTTCCTGACTGATGGGATCCCGGCAGTGGAAATACCGACGCCAGAATCCAGACTTCGAGCGCAGCGTGTCCCCTCGTGGGCTCGCTGTGATCGACACGCTTCAGGCCCGGTGGCGTCTTGCGGACGCCACAAGGTTCTATTCCCCCTCGGGTGGTAGCGTGGACCACCACCCAAGTGGGGTTTGTGGCCCGGGCGGTCGGGATTTCGACCGGCGGCTGCACTCTACAGCCCTGACTTCAACACAGATTCGCCAGACCACACGTGTGCTCAGGAAAGTTCCCTGCATGGGTCAGACACGAGAACGCAGCGAGGATATATTACTTATACTGTACACCTCGTCACTGCAGTCCCATTCTCCTAACTCTTCTTATGTCAGCTGGGCCCATTTCCCACTCGATGTAAGTTCTCACAAGCAGGGCCCTCTCTACTCTGTTTTATTTATTTACAGTATTTCCCTATTTCCTGTCTGCTCTGTTTACCCGCTGTATACGCACTGCAGTGCACTGTGGCATCTTACAAATCAATGACAATAATATGTATTTGCACGCAGCTGGGGAACTTATCATCAGTAGGGAATACCTGGCCTGAGTGGACACCCCAGGATTGTATATGAGCATAAGATATTCCCTTAGGAAACTACTTTCAGATGTTTTAGAGCACTCCGTCCAATTGACGTTTACATGACTAAGGGGTACATTTACTAAGCAGTGATAAGAGCGGAGAAGTGAGCCAGTGGAGAAGTTGCCCATGACAACCAATCAGCAATGAAGTAACATCTATAATTTGCATACTATAAAATTATACACAGCTGCTGATTGGTTGATGGGGCAACTTCTCCGCTGGCTCACTTCTCCGCTCTTATCACTGCTTAATAAATGTCCCCCTAAGGGTCTGAATCATATTTATATGCAAACCTGATGGTTTATATACAAAGACATTGTTGGGGGTTCTGCACAGGCACAAAACCTGTCCTGCACATGTGCAGAATGGGCCTTGCGATGTCGTGTGCAGCACCGTCAGTTGCAGCACGATTGACATGCTGGGGGGGCGGCTGGACGGGTCCAGGGTCTGAGGCATCGGACGCAGACTTCCTGGACCTGAGTGTCCGGATCTGATGGGCAGCCCGAGTAAGCTTCAACGTACGAAGGCTGGGCACTGCCTACAAACACCACCATGGTGATCCAAAGCAGCCTTAGACGCAGCTCTTGGATCCTTGCAAATGCATGCAAGGATGCATGCCTCTGCATTTTAAATAGATAGAATTGCACCACTGCTTCCTTGCAGCTGTGCAATTCCTTACAAATATGAATCAGGCCCTAAATACGATGCAGTCATGGACAGTATGACACACTGGTGTGGTACAGTGGTAGTAAAAGGATTATAAACCAAATGGATTATTCTGATTGGCCAAACAGGTCAGAGTACTATTTGCCTAATTCAGACCTGATCGCTGTTGTGCAAAATCACATGGCGGCTGATTATCGAACGACGGCGCATGCGTACGAATCATAATGCGCAGGTGCGAGGCCAAACTGCTAAATAATCCTGCATTTTTTTAAATGCTAGGCAAATGTAGGCTGATTGACAGGAAGCGGACATTTGGGGGTAATAACTGGTTGTTTTCTGGGAGTGTCATGAAAAAACCCAGGTGTTCCCAAGCGTTTGCAGGGCGGGTGCGTGACGTCAGCTCCGGCTCGATCAGTCTGTTTCTTTCGTTCTGTAGGAGTAAGTCCTGAGCTGCGCAGAGACTGCACAGACTGGAAAAATCATTCCACGGTGAGTTGTGGACGGATTTGCAGCTGATCGGCGTTTGCAAAGCTTTTCGCACGGCGTAAGCGGACTTTCATGGGTGGATTTTCACTGTCCGTGTGGCAACTATCCGATCGCAAACTTTTGCAAATTCACAGAGAAGCGGTCAGGTCTGAATTAGGCACTATACTTGCAGTCTTGTTGCGTAAGTCCGAGCTGAAACATGCCCTGTCTAGTCTTGGTGTGATAATCGCAGGTATTTCGGCTTTATTGCATATTCAGGGAGTAGGATGATTGTCCTCACTTTGTTTATATTCCTCTGACTCAACCAGTTCAAAGTGTAACCTCCATGCACCATAAACTGCTCCAGGCGATGCTTAATAGAAACATAACATAGAAACATAGAATGTGACAGCAGATAAGAACCACTTGGCCCATCTAGTCTGCCCCTTTCTTTTTTTTTTTACATTATTTTTTTCTCTAACCTTGTTTGATCCTTATTTCTTTGTAGGGATATCCTTATGTCTATCCAGCTTTGATCCCGTACGCAGCGGCTGTGCAAATGTCGCAGCCACAGAGATTTGTATTTAGGCGCCCATCGGCGGTGTCTTAGATCCGACGCTTGTTTACGAAGACGCAACCATTGGACGCACATCAGTCGATCATCAACCATCTGAGTAACCTTATGATTGCACTGTATGTACATCGGAAGATACTGGAGACATTTTTACAGTGTACGAGATTGCAGCCGCAAGCTGTGACACCCCCCTGAAATGGTCGCGACACGCCTGCATTGCAGTCGCAACCCCCCAATTACCACCTACAAACTTGACTCACAATTCATTTGTGAATAAACCCTTACTGCTACCGCCATCGCAAGACCGTTATGGCACCTGCACAGTACGGCTTAGACACATGCACAGTGGTAAAAAACTCTCCGCATCAACCTCGGAACTGCGTCCATCTCTCGATCAGGCTGTCCGTAAAGATGGGTAAAAAGGAGATTTATGGTAAGAACTTACCTTAGTTAAATCTCTTTCTGCGAGGTACACTGGATTCCACAGGGAATAACATTGGGGTGTAGAGTTGGATCTTGATCTGGGGCACCAACAGGCTAAAAGCTTTGACTGTTCCCAGAATGCATAGCGCCGCCTCCTCTATATCCCCGCCTCCAGGCACTGGAGCTCAGTTTTGTTAACCAGCCCAATGCAGTAGCAGGTAAAAGAGACGACAACCGTTAGTAGCCACAGACACCACATTCTCACGACAGGAGAAGGTATCAGCGACTAATGCCATACAAACCCAAAGAAGCTAAGTGCGTCAGGGTGTGCGCCCTGTGGAATCCAGTGTACCTCGCATAAAGAGATTTAACAAAGGTAAGTTTTTACCCTAAATCTCATTTTCTGCAGCGGGGTACACTGGTATTCCACAGGGAATAACATCGGGGATGTCCTAAAGCAGTTCCTATGGGAGGGGACGCACTGTAGCGGTTACAAGAACTCAGCGTCCAAAGGAAGCATCCTGGGAGGCGGAAGTATCAAAGGCATAGAACCGAATGAAAGTGTTCACTGAGGACCACGTAGCCGCCTTGCACAATTGTTCTAGGGACGTGCCACGGCGGGCCGCCCAAGAAGGTCCAACATCCGAGTAGAATGGGCCTTGATAGTAGCAGGAGCTGGAAGTCCAGCCTGTACATACAGTAAGCTTGTGTAATCACCATTCTAATCCATCTGGCCAAGGTCTGCTTATTTCCAGGCCAGCCACGTTTGTGAAAACCAAAAAGAACAAAGACAGAATCAGATCTCCTAATTGAAGCTGTTCTTTTCACATAGATACGGAGAGCTCGTACCACATCCAAAGACCGCTTTTTGGAGGATAAAACTGGAGAGGGGAAGGCCGGAACCACAATCTCTTGGTTAAGGTTGAAAGACGACAACACCTTAGGCAGATAACCAGGTCGAGTTCTAAGAACTGCCCAGACATGGTGAAAAATCAGAAAGGGTGACCGACAGGACAAGGCACCCAAGTCTGAAACTCTTCTAGCAGAAGCAATAGCCAGTAAATACAAGACCTTAAGAGTAAGCCACTTCAGGTCCACAGACTCAAGAGGTTCAAACGGAGACTCTTGTAAGACATCCAAAACATCCAACAAATCCCAAGGAGCCACAGGAGGAACATAGGGAGGTTGAATCTGAAAAAAAACACCCTGAGTGAAGGTATGAACATCAGGCAGAGTCGCAATTTTTCTCTGAACCATACCGACAAGGCTGAAATATGAACCTTGAGGGAGGCCAGACAGAGGCCTAAGTCCAGGCCCTGTTGCAGAAAAGCCAAAAGTTTGGCAGTACTGAACTTGTATGCATCATAATTCTTAGTAGCACTCCAGGTGAAGTAAGAATTTCAAACCCTATAATAAATCTGAGCTGAAGCCGGTTTACAGTCCTTCAACATAGTTTGAATGACAGCCTCAGAAAATCCTTTGGCCCTCAGAACTGAAGCTTCAAGAGCCACACTGTCAAAGCCAGTCGGGCCAGATCCTGGTAGACACAAGGGCCCTGAAAGAGGAGGTCTAGGCGCTGCGGAAGTAGAAGTGGACGCTCTATCGAGAGACCCTGAAGGTCTGAGAACCAATGCCGTCTGGGCCACGCTGGAGCGATCAGAAGTAGTATTCCCCCTTCTTGCTTGAACTTCCTTATTACCCTGGGCAGGAGTGACACCGGAGGGAACACGTGCAGCAGCAGAAAGTTCCATGGAATTGCCAGTGGTCCACGAACGCTGCTTGAGGATCCCTTGTCCTTGCTCCGAAGACCGGATCCTTGTAATTGTGTCGAGACCCCATCAGGTCCTCATCTGGTAGGCCCCACTTGTCCACTAGGAGTTGAAAGACTTCTGGATGGAGGCTCCACTCTCCGGCGTGTACGTCCTGATGACTGAGGAAGTCCGCTTCCCAGTTGAGAACTCCTGATATGGCTGGCAGATGACGTTCCGCCCATTGAAGAATCTTTGACACTTTCAACATTGCCATGTGGCTTCGAGTGCTGCCTTGATGATTTATGTACGCCACCGTGGTGGCGTTGTCCGACTGTACTTGAACCGGCCTGTTCTGTACCAGATACAGGGCTAGTTTCAAAGCAGTGAACACTGCCCGCAACTCCAGAATGTTTATTGGGAGAAGAGATTCCTCCCCGGTCTACAGACCCTGAAGAGTGTTGCTCCAACACCGCGCCCCGCATCCCCGCAGACTGGCATTCGTCGTCAGAAGGACCCAGTTGGAGATCCAGAAGGGACGACCCCTGCTCAATTGCTGGTCCTGTAGCCACCAGGTCAGTGACAGGCGAACCTCCGGAGTCAAGGAGATCATGTGAGTCCTGATCTGGTGAGGTAGGCCGTCCCATTTGAAAAATATTAACCTCTGCAGAGGGTGGGAATGAAATTGAGCATACTCCACCATGGCGAAAGCCGACACCATGAGGCCTAGTACTTGCATCGCCAAGTGTATGGACACACGTGGGTGAGATTGGAAGTATCTTATCTTGTCCTGAAGTTTCAGTACCTTCTCTGGAGACAAGAACAACTGTTGGTTGTGTGTGTCCAATAACGCCCCCAGGTGCACCATGCTCTAAGCAAGGACCAGTGAGGATTTCTTCCAGTTGATGAGCCACCCGTGGGCTTGCAGGAATTGGACCATCAGTTCCAGATGACGGAGGAGAACTTCTGGAGAGTTCGCCAGGATCAATAGGTCGTCCAGATACGGCAGGATCCTGATACCCTGACGGCGGAGCAGAGCCGTCATGACCGCATGACCTTGGTGAAGATTCTCGGAGCCGTGGTCAGACCAAAAGGTAAGGCCTGGAATTGAAAATGTAGGTTGCTAATAGCAAACCGCAGGTATTGCTGATGCGACATGGCAATAGGTATATGCAGGTAAGCATCCTGTATGTCCAGGGACACCATATAGTCCATGGGCTCCAAAGCCAGAACAATAGAGCGAAGAGTTTCCACACGGAATTTGGATACCTTCACAAATTTGTTCAAAGACTTGAGGTTGAGAATGGGCCGGGAAGACCCATTAGGTTTCGGAACTAAGAACAACGTTGAATAGTACCCCTTGCCTCTCTGAGACAGAGGGACCGGCACTATCACTCCTGTGTCCAGGAGGGATTGTACCACCAAGTGGAGAGTTTTTGCTTTTACCGGATCCGAAGGGATGTTTGTTGAGCAAAATTGGCGAAGGGGACGTTTCCTGAAAGAGATGGCTTGTCCGTGAGTGACGACTTTCTTTACCTAGGCGTCTGAAGTGGTCGGTAACCATGCCTGAGCAAACCGTAGAAGTTGGCCTCCCACCCTGGGGTCCCCCAGGGGGAGGCCCATCCCGTCATGCAGCAGGCTTGTCTGTTTTGGAAGCAGGTTGACGGGCAGCCCAGGAACGTTTAGGTTTAGGCTTAATGGATGTGGAAGTGCGAGCCTGTTTCGGGTACGCCTGACCCTTTGCTTTACTTGGAGGTCGAAAGGAACAAAAGGAGGTACATTTAGCCTTCGGAGCCGAAGGATTAGTACTAGGCAGACATGCAGTCTTAGCGTATACTCAGTCAGCAACAATCTTGTTGAGATCTTCTCCAAAAAGGATGTTTCCCTTAAAGGGGATCACCTCCAAGGTCTTTTTAGAGTCCAGATCAAAAGACCAGGACCGCAACCAGAGAATCCGGCGAGCCAGAATGGACGTAGAAGATGCTTTGGACGCCAAGACACCGGTATCAGATGCCGCCTCCTGAATATAATGAGAGACTGTAATAATATATGAAAGACACTGTCTAGCATTATCAGGAAAATTAGAAGGTAGCTCCGCTTCAACTTCCTGAACCCAGGCTTCAATAGATTTTGCAGCCCAAGAAGCTGCACCTGCAAGAGTGTAAATAGACTTCAAGCAACCCTCCACATGCTTATCCGTCGGTTCCTTTAGAGAGGTGACGGTAGTGACAGGCAGAGCAGACGACACCACCAGACGGAATTTCTTTCCTAGATACTCCCAGGATTCCTGACGTATATCACCTAAATGGTCAGAATTGGGCAAAACCAATTTAGTAACCTTCTGACGCTTGAACTTATCAGGTTTCTTAGACGTATCTGGAGGTTCAGCGTCATCATCAATTTGAAGAATCAGCCTGATAGCCTCCAAGAGATCAGGAACATACACCTGTGTAATAGATTCCCCATCACAAGCATCCACATCAGTGTCTGAGGGGTCAGTATATACGTCATCTTCATCGGATGACGTGTCCGAAACATGCGTGGATTGTGAGGAAGTAATGGACCGCTTAGATGACCTCTTGGTCCTTGGAGGGCGAGGGTTAGGTTTTTGTTTAACCAAAGACTGATTTAATTGCTGTAACTGAGTGGACAGATTATCTGCCCATGGCGGATTAACTGCAGAGACAATAATAAGATTTTAAACCTACCGGTAAATCTTTTTCTCGTAGTCCGTACAGGATGCTGGGGACTCCATAAGGACCATGGGACAGACGGGCTCCGCAAGAGACATGGGCACTTTAAGAAAGACTTTGGATCTGGGTGTGCACTGGCTCCTCCCTCTATGCCCCTCCTCCAGACCTCAGTTAGAGAACCTGTGCCCAGAGGAGACGGACAGTACGAGGAAAGGATTTGTGTTAATCCAAGGGCAAGATTCATACCAGCCACACCAATCACACCGTATAACTTGTGATATACTACCTAGTTAACAGTATGAAAAACAAACATAGCATCGGTCCAAAACCGATGAAACTATAACATAACCCTTATGTAAGCAATAACTATATACAAGTCTTGCAGAAGTAGTCCGCACTTGGGACGGGCGCCCAGCATCCTCTACGGACTACGAGAAAAAGATTTACCGGTAGGTTTAAAATCTTATTTTCTCTAACATCCTAGAGGATGCTGGGGACTCCGTAAGGACCATGGGGATTATACCAAAGCTCCCAAACGGGCGGGAGAGTGCGGATGACTCTGCAGCACCGATTGAGCAAACAGGAGGTCCTCCTCAGCCAGGGTATCAAACTTATAGAACTTTGCAAAGGTGTTTGACCCCGACCAAGTAGCAGCTCGGCACAGCTGTAGTGCCGAGACCCCTCGGGCAGCCGCCCAGGAAGAGCCCACCTTCCTAGTGGAATGGGCCTTAACCGATTTTGGTAACGCCAATCCTGCCTGCTGAATCGTGTTACAGATCCAGCGAGCAATAGTCTGCTTTGAAGCAGGAGCGCCAACCTTGTTGGCTGCATACAGGACAAACAGTGCTTCTGTTTTCCTGACTCTAGCCGTTCTGGCCACGTAAATTTTCAAAGCCCTGACCACATCAAGGGACTCGGAATCCTCCAAGTCACGTGTAGCCACAGGCACGACAATAGGTTGGTTCACATGAAAGGATTAGACCACTTTAGGTAGGAATTGAGGACGGGTCCGCAATTCCGCTCTATCCATATGGAAAACCAGATAGGGGCTTTTATGTGATAAAGCTGCTAATTCCGAAACTCGCCAAGCCGAAGCCAAGGCTAACAACATGACCACCTTCCAAGTGAGATATTTCAACTCCACCGTTTTAAGTGGTTCAAACCAATGTGATTTAAGGAAACTTAACACCACGTTAAGGTCCCAAGGCGCCACGGGAGGTACAAAAGGAGGCTGAATGTGCAGTACTCCCTTCACAAAAGTCTGTACTTCTGGGAGAGAGGCCAATTCCTTTTGAAAGAAAATGGATAAGGCAGAAATCTGAACCTTAATAGATCCTAATTTTAGGCCCAAATTCACTCCAGTTTGTAGGAAGTGAAGAAAACGGCCTAGATGGAATTCTTCCATAGGAGCATTCCTGGCCTCACACCAAGAAACATATTTTCGCCATATTCGGTGATAATGTTTTGAAGTCACGTCCTTCCTAGCCTTTATTAGCGTAGGAATGACCTCATCCGGAATACCTTTTTCCGCTAGGATCCGGCATTCAACCGCCATGCCGTCAAACGCAGCCGCGGTAAGTCTTGGAACATACAGGGCCCCTGTTGCAACAGGTCCTGTCTTAGAGGAAGAGGCCACAGATCTTCTGTGAGCACTTCCTGCAGATCCGGATACCAAGTCCTTCGTGGCCAATCTGGAACAATGAGGATTGTTCTCACTCCTCTTTTTCTTATTATTCTCAACACCTTGGGTATGAGAGGAAGAGGAGGAAATACATAGACCGACCGGAACACCCACGGTGTCACTAGGGCGTCCACAGCTACCGCCTGAGGGTCTCTTGACCTGGCGCAATACCTTTGTAGCTTTTTGTTGAGACGGGACGCCATCATGTCTATTTGGGGCAGTCCCCACTGACTTGCAATCTGTGCGAAGACTTCCTGATGAAGTCCCAACTCTCCCGGATGCAGGTCGTTTCTGCTGAGGAAGTCTGCTTCCCAGTTGTCCACTCCCGGAATGAACACTGCTGACAGTGCGCTAACATGATTCTCCGCCCAGCGAAGAATTCTGGTGGCTTCCGCCATCACCACTCTGCTCCTTGTGCCGCCTTGGCGGTTTACATGACCTACTGCGGTGACGTTGTCTGACTGGATCAGAACTGGTTGGTCGCGAAGTAATGCCTCCGCTTGACGTATGGCGTTGTATATGGCCCTCAGTTCCAGGATGTTGATGTGGAGACAAGTCTCTTGACTTGACCAAAGACCTTGGAAATTTCTCCCCTGTGTGACTGCTCCCCAACCTCGGAGGCTCGCGTCCGTGGTCACCAGGATCCAGTCCTGAATGCCGAACCTGCGGCCCTCTAGGAGGTGAGCACTCTGCAGCCACCACAGGAGAGATACCCTGGCTCTGGGGGACAGGGTGATCCGCTGATGAATTTGTAGATGTGACCCGGACCACTTGTCCAGTAGGTCCCATTGGAAAGTCCTTGCATGGAACCTGCCGAAGGGGATGGCTTCGTATGTCGCCACCATCTTTCCCAGGACTTGAGTGCAATGATGTACTGACACTTGTTTCGGCTTCAACAGGTTCTTGACTAGAGTCATGAGTTCCTGCACTTTTTCTATCGGAAGAAAAACCCTCTTCTGGTCTGTGTCCAGAATCATGCCCAAGAAGGTCAGACGAGTCGTAGGATTCAGCTGCGACTTTGGAATATTGAGAATCCAGCCGTGTCGCTGTAACACCTTCAGTGAAAGTGATACGCTGTTCAACAACTTCTCCCGTGATCTCGCTTTTATGAGGAGATCGTCCAAGTACGGGATAATTGTGACACCCTGCTTGCGCAGGAGCACCATCATTTCCGCCATTACCTTGGTGAAAATTCTCGGGGCCGTGGAAAGCCCAAACGGCAACGTCTGAAATTGGTAATGACAATCCTGTACCGCAAATCTCAGGTACGCCTGATGAGGAGGATATATGGGAACATGCAGGTATGCATCCTTTATGTCCAGAGATACCATAAAATCCCCCCTTCCAGGCTGGCGATGACTGCTCTGAGCGATTCCATCTTGAACTTGAACCGTTTTAAGTAAAGGTTCAGGGATTTTAAATTCAAAATGGGTCTTACCGAACCGTCCGGTTTCGGGACCACAAACAGAGTTGAGTAGTATCCCTTCCCTCTTTGAAGCAGGGGAACCTCGACCACCACTTGTTGAAGACACAATTTGTGAATCGCATGTAACACTATCTACCTTTCTAGGGGAGAAGTCGGTAGCGCCGATTTGAAAAACCGGCGAGGAGGCACCTCTTCGAATTCCAGCTTGTATCCCTGAGAAACAATTTCTATTGCCCAGGGATCCACCTGTGAGTGAACCCAGATGTGGCTGAAAAGTCGAAGACATGCCCCCACTGGAGCGGACTCCCTCAGGGGAGCCCCAGCGTCATGCGGTGGATTTTGCAGAGGCCGGGGAGGACTTCTGTTCCTGGGAACTAGCTGTGTTGTGCAGCTTTTTCCCTCTGCCCTTACCTCTGGCAAGAAAGGACGATCCACGTACTCTTTTGCTTTTATTTGAACGAAAGGACTGCATTTGATAATGAGGCGCTTTCTTAGGTTGTGAGGGAATATAAGGCAAAAAATTTGATTTACCTGCCGTAGCTGTGGAGACCAGGTCCGAGAGGCCTTCTCCAAATAATTCCTCACCCTTGTAAGGGAAAAACTCCATATGCCTCTTTGAGTCGGCATCACCTGTCCATTGCTGGGTCCATAGAACTCGTCTAGCAGAAATCGACATAGCGTTGACTCTAGAACCCAGTAAACTAATGTCTCTTTGAGCATCCCTCATATATAAGACAGCATCTTTTATATGCCCTAGGGTCATTAAAATGGTATCCTTATCTAGGGTATCAATTTCCGCTGATAAGGAATCTGTCCACGCTGCTACAGCACTACAAACCCAGGCCGACGCAATAGCCGGTCTGAGTAACGTACCAGAATGTGTGTAAATGGACTTCAAGGTAACCTCCTGCTTGCGGTCAGCAGGATCCTTTAGGGTAGCCGTATCTTGGGATGGCAGCGCTATCTTTTTTGATAAGCATGTCAACGCTTTGTCCACCTTAGGGGAGGATTCCCACCGTATCCTGTCCGTTGGCGGGAAAAGATACGCCATAAGAATCCTTTTGGGAATCTGCAGTTTTTTGTCTGGAGATTCCCACGCTTTTTCACATAATTCGTTCAACTCATGTGAGGAGGGAAAGGTGGCCTCAGGCTTCTTTCCTTTATACATGTGTACCCTCGTGTCAGGGACAGGGGGTTCCTCTGTGATATGCAAAACATCTTTTATTGCAATAATCATATATCGAATACATTTAGCCACTTTTGGCTGTAATTTTGCATCATCGTAGTAGACACTGGAGTCTGAATCCGTGTCGGTATCTGTGTCAACTATTTGGGATAGTGGGCGCTTCTGAGACCCCGAAGGTCCCGGCGACATTGGGACAGACATGGGTTGACTCCCTGGCTGTTCCCTAGCTTCAGCTTTGTCTAATTTTTTGTGCAATAAATTTACATTAGCACTTAAAACATTCCACATATCCATCCAGTCAGGTGTCGGCGCTGCCGACGGAGACCTTACATTCATACACTCCCCCTCCTCCTTAGGTGAGCCTTCAACCTCAGACATGTCGACACACGCGTACCGACACACCACACACACACAGGGAAGCTCTTTTCTGAAGACAGGTTCCCCACCAGGCCCTTTGGAGAGAAATAGAGAGAGTATGCCAGCACACACCCCAGCGCTATATGACCCAGGAAAAACACAGAATGTTTACCCAGTAGCGCCTTTTTGTATGTATATGCGCCAATTATGTGCCCCCCCCCCCCCCTCTTGAAAACCCTCTGTCACCGTGAGTAAGCAGGGGAGAGTCCGGGGAGCTTCCTCTCAGCGCTGTGCTGTGGAGAAAATGGCGCTAGTGAGTGCTGAGGGAGAAGCCCCGCCCCCTCGGCGGCGGGCTTCTGTCCCTCTCAAAATTCTTAAAAACATGGTGGGGGCTCTTTATATACATGTACAGTGCCCAGCGGTACATGTATATATGTACTTTTGCCACAGGAGAGGTTTATATTGCTGCCCAGGGCGCCCCCCCCTGCGCCCTGCACCCTTACAGTGACAGATGTGTGTGAGGTGAATGGGAGCAATGGCGCACAGCTTCACTGCTGTGCGTTACCTCTATGAAGATCAAGATGTCTTCTGCCGCCTCTGAAGTCTTCTTTTCTTCTCATACTCACCCGGCTTCTATCTTCCGGCTCTGCGAGGAGGACGGCGGCGCGGCTCTGGGACGGACGGCGAGGGTGAGACCTGCGTACCGATCCCTCTGGAGCTAATGGTGTCCCGTAGCCTAAGAAACAGAGCCTTGAAACTCAGAGAAGTAGGTCTGTTTCTCTCTCCTGAGTCCCTCGATGCAGGGAGTCTGTTGCCAGCAGAGCTCCCTGAAAATAAAAAACCTAACTAAAATACTTTCTGACAGGAAACTCAGGAGAGCTCCCTGAAAGCACCCAGTCTCCACTGGGCACAGTATCAAACTGAGGTCTGGAGGAGGGGCATAGAGGGAGGAGCCAGTGCACATCGAGATCCAAAGTCTTTCTTAAAGTGCCCATGTCTCCTGCGGAGCCCGTCTATCCCATGGTCCTTACGGAGTCCCCAGCATCCTCTAGGACGTTAGAGAAATGTGGATGTAATGGCACAGGAGGTCCCACAGGTACCGCAAGTCTTGTTACTAGCGTAGTCAGTAAATTAGAAAAAGCAGCCCAAGGTGGGTCTTGGTTCGCCACTGGTGCTGCAGACTGACTGAGGGGTATAGCACTCCCAGTAACTGGACCCTCAGCTGCAATATTTTCCTCAGATAAATTTGTGGCGTCTGCACTGCATGACGCAGGATCAGCCATGGATCTACCGCCCCATTTAGCAGACATTATGTGGAAGCGTAACCCTAGGGCGTAATAGTACAATATAGCCAGACAAAGATCCTGACAAAAAAAACCTGTATAGTGTGACTGCAAAGGCAGAGCACAAACAGAGGATTTAAGAGGTATATGGTGACTGAAATACACAGAGAAAAATACCTAAGCAGTATATCCTGTGAAACACTATATATACACTGCTCAAAAAAATAAAGGGAACACTAAAATAACACATCCTAGATCTGAATGAATGAAATATTCTTATTAAATACTTTGTTCTTTACATAGTTGAATGTGCTGACAACAAAATCACACAAAAATGATCAATGGAAATCAAATTTATTAACCCATGGAGGTCTGGATTTGGAGTCACCCTCAAAATTAAAGTGGAAAAACACACTACAGGCTGATCCAACTTTGATGTAATGTCCTTAAAACAAGTCAAAATGAGGCTCAGTAGTGTGTGTGGCCTCCACGTGCCTGTATAAGAATATTTCATTCATTCAGATCTAGGATGTGTTGTTTAAGTGTTCCCTTTAGTTTTTTGAGCAGTGATATATATATATATATATATATATATATATATATATATAAAAACCCTGATGCACTTAGCCCCCTACAGAATATAGGGATAGCAATATGTGTGAGATACACGGAATAGAAACCACACAGCAGCTATTGGCACACACAGTCACATGTACAATGCAGAAATGATCACAAACAACAATAAAACTACACTGGACTAGCAATACTAAGTAACTGGACTACAAAGTAATGCTATATATGTATATAGATACAAACCTCCCAACTTTCGGATCGATGAAAGAGGGACTCTTCGCGCGGCTTAGCCACGCCGCTGCCGGAAAGGGGTGTGGCCTATCGAGAAGGTGGCGTGGCCTCGCGTGGATGGCGCTATCATGGGCCACGCCTCCAATTTTTATCACAGTAGGGGCATGGCCAGTGCTCTGTGAGCTGCTGCCCATGCCCCCAGTCCCCCTGCCTCACTGGAATAGACGCTGTGCGCATGCGCACAGCGTCTATTCACAGCTGCTCTGCTCCGTGGGACACTGTGACCCGTGGGAGGGACAGCGGGACAGACCCCAAAAAACGGGACTGTCACGTGAAAATCGGGACAGTTGGGAGGTATGTAGATATAACAATGCACAGTAAATACTGGATGTATATCACAGGGTACTTGTACTAAATATCCCTGTAGTAATGCACTTGTTCTTAACTAACACTGTCTAAACGACATGTAGAATACTTAAGTGTCCTGTAGAAGCACAGCGCTGATGATACAGGCTGCTTACAGAGGAGACATTGCCCAGCAGTCCCAGGATCAGCGCAGCTGTGTGTAATGGCGCCCAGACGCTGACAGGGAGTGAGGGAGAGAGAGAGATGCAGCTCCAGGGCGGGAACATTTGCAGTAAATGGCGCCTGGGGCTGTGGGAGGGGCTACAGGTCAGCGCCTTATCCCCTTGCTGGACTTCACCACCGGGTACTACAGGGCCTATTACAAATGGATTTTATGAAATCTGACCTGTGCCCCTTGCCGTGGTGGTCTAGTGGGGTCCCTGTACGGCCACAGTGTCCACGCCAGTGGCGTGGTCCGTCTCCGGAGACCGCGCCAGATCGCGATTTCAGCGGGTCCCGCCTGGGGAACCCTCTTACCTCCTCCCGAAGATACGGCCATGCGATCCAGGAGAGCAGAGGCGGTATGTGTGCCTGAAGTGACCGGAGCCCTCCGCTGTAAGTACCCAGCAACCAGGGTGCGGGAGTATACAGCGCCGCTGGGGGAGGTGAGGGAGTCGCAGCACAATATGTCAAACTGACATATAGCATCTAGTGTCAGTACTGCGGCCCTTGAAGTCTTCTTTCTTCAATAAGCTCTTTTCAGGGCTGCCTAGCGCCAGTGGCGGATCTTGCCACGGGCAAGCAGGACTTTTGCCCGGGGCGCCGCCTTCCGGAGGGCGCCAGCGCCATCCGGAGGGCGCCGCACCATGGCAAGATCCGCCACTGTGCAGAGTGCCCCCCAGCAGTGCCCCCGCGCTGTGCCTCCCCCCCGCTGTGAGAAGGGAACCAGACGCTACGCGTCTAGTTTCCCTTCATGGCGCTGGTCCCCCCCGCTGTGAAGGGAATCAGACACTAAGCGTCTAGTTTCCCTTCATGGAGAGGACCTTTGCTGTGTGGTGCGCGATGACGTCATCGCGCACCGCACAGCATTGTAGCACAGACGCTAGGGGTCATAATTGACCTCTAGTGCCTATGCTGTGCTATGGGGGAGACGTCATGACTGATGTCTCTCCCATAGATCCGAGGAGAAGAGCGGCGCCGTGGGGAGGTCTGCATGTCTGGAATCAGGAGCGGGGTATAGTAAGTATACTTTGTTTGTTTGTTTTTTAATTTCCTTTCAGCGGCGCTACAAATGGGGGCGTGACTGACCACGCCCCACATTAAGCCACGCCCCTAACTTTTGCCCGGGGCGCCACAAGGGCAAGAACCGGCCCTGCCTAGCGCAGCCCTCCCTGTTAGCTGCCTGCACTGCAGGCACCAACTTACACACTGAGCTCCTGTGCATGGAGGCGGGGATATAGAGGAGGCCGCGCTATGCATCCTGGGAACAGTCAAAGCTTTTAGCCTGTCGGTGCCTCGGATCAAGATCCAACTCTACACCCCGATGTTATTCCCTGTGGAATACCAGTGTACCCCACTGCAAAAAGATATATGATTGTCGTGGGCGCTAATACTAGTAGTGTACTGAAAAATAATAGCACCAATAAATCTATTCAATAATCAGAAACATTTTTTTTTTTAGAAATGTGATTTATTTCAGGGTCATGCAAGCATACAAAATAATAATTATATACAAACATACTAAGCTAGAAGGATAATAACATTACAGCGATGGTCTGTCAGTGCAGATACAGCCTCTACGTGTGTCACTTCTAAATGTGCTGGAATGCATTAAGAATTATGGTATAGAGATGTCAAAGAAGAAATAAAGGGCCTCATTCAGCATGGACGTAGATGTGCGAAAAATCCGGAGCGCACTCTGTATTATCACCCCCCCCCCCCCCCCTCTCCACCCACGGGAGCTGCAGGCATCCAAAAAGGAGCGTGGCCTAATCAAAAGGGGGCGTGGCCTCACAGATCTTTTTTTCCTTCGCTCCGGGGGCATGTCCAGCTTCCCTGAAGATGCTGGCTGCCCCCGGAGACGGCTCAGCGTGCAGTGCCGGCTCTTATTTGTGACAGGAGCCGAGTGCTGCAGGGGTTTATCTCACTGCAGCACTCGGCTCCTGTCTCACTCTCTACAGAAGAGCTGGCACTTTGGTGTCACCCCTTCCGAGGGGGACACCCGGGTGCGGGCAGCAACCCCCGCACCCGCCTTCTGACGCCACTGTGCGGGGGGACGCCCAGCACAGGGCAAGTCCGCCCCGCACACCGGGTCCTCCCCCCCCCCCGCAAACATGCGAGCGCATCGCACAACGGCGATGCTTTCGCATGTTTAGGGTAACCCTCTGCCTACACAGCCCAGCTGCTAAGGCAGACGTTGACCCACCATCTTTTGGGTCACAGCGGCTGCGTGTGACGCCATGCAGCAGCCACGGGCAGCCCCGTAAATTGTCCAGACACGCCTGCGTTGTCCATACCGCACCCCCCAACACCATCGGAACACCCCTAAAATGCTGCCGTGACACCCCCTCCATCCCAGTGAACGCCTCTGCTTGTTAATCAGGCTGAGGTGTTTGCATATGTGAGATGTTGTCGCATCTCACAGTGTACACACGCGCAGTGCGGCTTTTGTGCGTGCGCACACTTCAAAATACCCCGGCATGCAAACACAATCGTACCTGTGTTCCATGCTGAATCGAGCCCAAAATTCCTACCTTCAAAAAATGTTAGAAGTTGTCAAAATCCAACAATGTGAGTTTTTGTTGCCTGGTACCCTACGCATATAAACAGTGCACTGCATGGACACTGCCTAATGCAGACTGCACTGCATGGACACTGGCTAATAAACCGTGCACTACATGGATACTGCTTAATACAGGCTGCAATACGTGGGCAGTGCCTAATAAACCGTGGACTGCATGTACACTGCCTAATGCAGACTGCACTGCATGGACACTGCCTAATAAACCATGCACTGCATGGACACTGCCTAATAAACCGTGCACTACATGGATTCTGCTTAATACAGGCTGCAATATATGGACAGTGCCTAATAAACTGTGGACTGCATGGACACTGCATAATAAAGAATGCACTGCATGGACGCTGCCTAATAAACCGTGCACTGCATGGATACTGCCTAATACAGGCTGTGATGCGTGGACACTGCCTAATAAACCGTGGACTGCATGGACGCTGCCTAATAAACTGTGCACTGCATGGACACTGCCTAATACAGACTGCACTTCATGGGCACTGCCTGAAAAAACGTGCACTCTATGCACACTGAGTAATACAGACTGCACTGCATGGACATTGCCTAATAAACCATGCACTCATGGACACTGCCTAATAAACCTCGCAATGCATGAACACTGCCTGATACAGGCTGCACTGCATGGTCACTGCCTAATAAACCATGCACTCCATGGTTCTTGCCTGTTATAGACTGCACTACATGGACACTGCCTAATAAACAGTGCACTGCAGGGACACTGCCTAATAAATCACACACTGCATGGACACTGCCAAATAAAAACTGCACTGCATAGACAGTGCCTAATAAACTGTGCACTGAATGGACACTTCCTAATAAAGACTGCACTAAATGGTCACTGCCTAATAAAGATTGCACTGCATGAACACTGCCTAATACAGTGTGCACTGCATGGGCACTGCCTTATAAGCTGTGCACTATATGGGCACTTCCTTATAAACTATGCACTGTATGCACACTGCATAATACAGACTGCACTGCATGGACACTGCCTAATAAACCATACATTGCATGGACACTGCCTAATCAACAATGTACTGAATGGACACTGCCTAATACTGTCTGCACTGCATGGGCACTGCCTAATAAACTGTGCACTGAATGGACACTGCCTAATAAACCACGCAATGCATGGACACTGCCTAATAACCTGTTCACTGCATGGACACTGCCTAATAAACCGTGCACTGCATAAACACTGCCTAATACATTGTGCACTGTCTAATAAACTGTGCTCTTCATGGACACTGCCTAATAATTTGTGCACTGCATGGACACTGCCTAGTAAACTATTCACTACATGGACACAGCCTAATAAACTACGCAATGCATGGACACTGCCTAATACAGGCTGCACAGCATGGGTATTGCCTAATAAACTTTTCACTGCATGGACACTGCCTAATAAACAGTGCAATGCATGGACACTGCCTAGTAAAGGGGGTCATTCCGAGTTGATCGCACGCTGCAACTTTTTGCAGCCCATGCGATCAGATAGACGCCGCCTATGGGGGAGTGTATTGTAGCTTAGCAAGTGTGCGATTGCATGTGCAGGGGAGCGGAGCAAAAAAGTTTTGTGTAGTTTCTGAGTAGCTCTGTACTTACTCAGCCACTGCGATCACTTCAGCCTGTCAGGTCCCAGAACTGACGTCAGACACCCGCCCTGCAAACGCCTGGACACACCTGCGTTTCCCTCACCACTCCCATAAAATGGTCAGTTGACACCCAGATCCGCCTCCCTGCTGTCAATCTTGCTGGCTCTGCAGCGATGGCTTCCCTCACTTTTCTTGTCGATGCCTGGCGACGGCCATTGCTGGGCAACGATGCGCCTGCGCATTGCCGCCGCGCGCATGCGTAGTTGTGACCCGTTCGCACGACTGCAAAAAATTGCAGCATTTGATCGGGTCGGAATGACCCCCAAAATCTGTACTGCATGGTCACTGCCTAATAAAGACTGCACTGCATGGATACTGTTTAAAAAACTGTGCACTTCATGAACACTGCCTAATACAGTATGCACTGCATGGACACTGCCTAAAACAGTGGGCCTAATTCAGAGCTGATCGCTAGGGTGGTTTTTTCATCCCTGCGATCAGGTAGTCGCTGCCTACAGGGGAGGGGTCCTCGCTGTGCAGGGCTGCGATTGCTTGTGCAGACAGCTGCACAAACAAAAGTTTGTGCAGTTTCTGCACAGCTGAGGACTTACTCAGCCGCTGCGATGATCCTGTCCGTAGCTGACAGCAGGAACCCTCCCTTCAAACGCCTGCGTTTTCACAGACACTCCCTGGAAACGGTCAGTTGACTCCCACAAACGGCCTCTTCCTGTCAATCTTCTTGCGACCGCCCGTGCGTTCGCTTTCTTCGTCCATCCCGTCGCAGTCCGATGCTCCCTGTCGCTGCCGGGGCCTCGCACCTGCGCAATGCGGTGCTGGCGCAGTTCAGACCTTATCGCTGCTGTGCGAAAACGCACAGCAGCGATCGGGTCTGAATGACCCCCAGTGTGCGCTGCCTAATAAACTGTGCACTGCCTAATATAGGTTGCACTGCATGGACCTTGCCTAATAATATTAAAGACTGCACTGCAAGGGTATTGTCTAATAAACAGCGCACTGCACGGACACTGCTTAATAAATCATGTACTGCATGGACATGGCTTAATAAACTGGAGCTGCATGGACACTGCATAATAAAAGGCGCAGTGTAAGAGGCACGGGGGTGGGGTCCTGTGGGGCTGACGCACTTACCAAGCCTACATACCTCGCACCCCCCGTCCTCAACCTTCAGTCCGTCTAGGGCAACTCAGATGGTACTGGAACACGGCCAGACACGGATAAGAACTTTCTTAGGTGACCTGAAAAGAATGGGGACACACTACGCAGGGGGTGGCCTCCACTGGGCTCAGTGAATGGTCATCATTGGCACTTGTGGCCTCAGACTGGGTGCTCCCGTAATGGGGCAAAGCACCAGGCGCGACCCTGAACGAAAACGCCCAAAGGGAGGTGGGGGGGGGGGGGAGCAACATACACACACAGAACACACACAAAACACAATGATGCTCACCAGCTATACCCTCGGTTTCCTGCCAGACGGCTGGCCCTTCTTCTTTCCTGCTCCTGTAATAGAACACACAATAGTGCCCACGGGACGTGGCGCTGCTTACGTGATACGACGGAGAGACACTTATGCAGAGGTTATAACACGATACAGTTATACTGTTTCACTTTCAACCTTGTGATACTCACCAGCGCGTAACTTCCGATAGCCTACCTTCCATGGGGGCCTGGCTGTGGGGACAACTGAGAACTTACCGCACCTGCGACGTAACGCCGACTTCTGCAACCTGCGGCCTAACGCCGGATCAAGAGATACCACGACCTAGCGCCGACTTACCACACCTGCGGCGTAGTGCCGACTTATACAACCTGTGGCCTAGCGCCGGATCAAGAGATACCACGACCTAGCGCCGACTTACCACACCTGCGGCGTAGCACCGACTTATACAACCTGCGGCCTAGCACCAGATCAGGAGATACCGCGGCCTAGCGCCGACTTACCGTACGCACAATAGCTTTGGGCTTCCTTGCCCTGGGTGCCCCGGCCTATTGTTGCCTATCTGGGGGACTTTCTATTGGGCCTGCTGCCCACCTGCCTAACCCTGTACAGTAGCACGGGTCTATTGCCCT